>NW_004754897.1:459542-515708 GCF_000188695.1 Salpingoeca rosetta | reverse complement strand
GTGTGTGTGTGGTGTGTGTGGGTGGGTGGTGGGTGTGTGTGTTTGTGGGTGGTGAGAGAGTGTGGTGAGAGATTGTGCGTGTATGCGTGTATATGCGTGTACGCGTGTATGACGGACACAACTGCATGCGGACAGGTTCAAGCGTGCATGATCATCGAAAGCATAACATGCAAGTTAACTCACAAGGACACAGCCATGGCCTCATCGACGATGCCGTCGCCAGCGCGCAGAAAGGGTGCAACATCGTCGGACAGAACTTCTCGCGGACGGTTGTCATTCGCACGACCTCTGGCCAGTTGCTGCTGATCCTGCTGTGCTTGGTTGCGGGGTTGGGAACGCTGGTTGCCACGTTCACGTCGGCGAGGATTGCCACGGGTACGGCGAGGGTTGCCAAGAAGAGCATCCCTCATAAGGCGCGCTTCACGCTCTGAGACCCGGTCCATTGCGGGCCTTCAGTTCGTGGCGGCTGACGCTGGTGGTCGTTAGTGGACGCTGGTGGAAGCTGAGCGAGATACGTCAGTGTGTGTGTGTGTGTGTTGGGGGAGGTGGGAAAGGAAAAAAAAATGATGCTCACGCACGGGGGTGAGATCCGGTTGTCGGTCGGACAGTGCGTCAGTTTGACAAAACAACAACTAACTGACTGACTGGTGAAAGGGAAAAGGAGAAGTACAGTGCAAGTGCACACTGCCACGCACACGATCGTCGACCGATCGTCGAGAGTGTTGTGTTTGCGGACAGCAGCGGCGGAAGGGAACAACAAACACACAAACAAAGGACGAAAATTTTCGGGTTCGATTGTCCAACTCGCTTATTTGTGCATCGAATTATTATCGATATTATCGATATTAGTCAAATTTCGAGGCTAGAAAAGTGGTGTAAGCTTTTGTTTGTTTTTCGTGCAGAGGAAGGACAGTGGCGAAAAGCGGACTTTTGTTAGCTTTGTTGGCTTTGTTGGCTTGTTGGAGGGGCCTGAAGGCCTGAGGGGCTTGTTACTTTGTTTGTCTGTTTGCCTTGCTGTTTGAGTGTTTGTGTCTCGTCCTGGTTGTTCTTGTTGTGTTTCTTTGGTTGGATGTGTTCTGTTGTGCATGTTGTCAGCCTGTTGTCTCGTCGCTGCGTTTGGATGCTGACGTGTGGTGCGTTTGGAATTTTCGTTTCCTGACTTTCTTTGCGTGCAACAGATGTATGCTGCTATGAAATTCTAACGTTGAATGTAGGAATGTGTTCCCAACACCAACAACAACAACTTAAACAACAACTTAAACAACAACTTAAACAACAACTTAAACAACAACTCAAACAACAACAACAACAACAACAACAACAACAACAACAACAACAACAACAACTTAAACAACAACTTAAACAACAACTTAAACAACAACAACTTAAGCAACAACAACAACTTAACAACTCAGAAAGACACCGGGATCGAAGATGTGCATTTTTTTCAAACAACTTGAACAACTTTAACAACAACACGCCATTCCCTTCGCCTCTCTTTCTCCCCTTTACCCTCCCTCCCTTTCCCCCCTTTCCTCCACCCTCACCACCTCTTCTTCCCAGCTTCTCGGCTGTCGCTATTGTTTAATCAACACGAGACACAGGCCAACACGGCACAACACAAATGTCTAGAACACACATGACATGGCATGTTGCTATGCCGCGACGCTGAACAGATCTTATGAAAGCATAACCCAAAGCGGAAAAGGAGGAACAAACATTGTACACAAATTAGCAGGGGGTGCCAAGTCAATGAGCACACTAACACGAAACATCAGAAAACAAAAGAAAGGCGCAAGTGCTCAAGCAGCCGCCCTACAGCAACACGCGCCCGTGCTGTTGAAGACAACTACTTGACAAGCGCCGTCTCAGAACAAAAAATAACGAGCACATTACCAATGCCACGCCACACACCACACATGCACACGCCCATTCACGCATACTCACACGCACACTCATACACACGCTCACATCCACTCACACCCATTCACGCGCACATGACGCGCAAGATCACTTGTGAACCCGGGAATACACGGGCTCATCGTCATCGTCGTCCTTCTTTCCGCCACGTGCGCCGCTGTCCTGCAGCGACGAGCTGTGACAGAATCAAACAGCACCAACGAATCAACGTGAGCAAGAGCATTTGGGGGATTGAGAGGCCCCGCGCAGAGGAGCGTACACAGCAGCCATAACCTTCCAATCTACCGCCCCACCACACACACACACACATACACACACACCAACACACGCTCACACACACGTACACAATCACACACCAACACACGCTCACACACTAACACACACTCACACACACACACACACTCACACAATCACACACCAACACACGCTCACACACTCACACACACACACACTCACACACACACCACCACCACCACACACACACACACCAACACCCCCCCCCAAACACATTTTCCTGAAACACACCTGTTGACGTCGCCCGCCTGCTTGTACACGTCGTCATCATCGTCATCGGCGTCGCCGTCCGTGGCGTTGTCCTGCGACAGCACGTCGCCAGCCAGGCCATAGTCGTCCTCGCTCTCATCCTGCTGCTTGCGCGGAGCTCGCTTCGGCTTCTTGCCCCGCACCTTGCCGGCAAAGCTGTAGTCGCCCTCGCCATCGCCATCGTCGTCGTCGTCAGCCTCGCTGCCAGAGAAGTCGCCAGCAAGCCCGTACGTCTCGTCAATGTCCATGGACGCCTTCTTCCCCTTTCTGGGCTTCTTCTTCCTTGGCTTCTTGCGCTTCGATCCGCCGTCACCGCCAGCGTCCGCCAGCCCGTACGTGTCGTCGCTCTCGTCCGCATTGCTGCCGCTGCTCACAAACGCGCCAGCAAGGCCATACGTGTCATCCTCGCCCTCAGCAAGCCCGTAGATGTCGTCAGTGTCGGACCCAGAGCCACCGCCACCGCGACGGTCGTGCATTGCGCGCGCATAGTCGCTGTCGGAGTGGCGAGCCGCCTTCTTTCCGCGCTTGCGGGCGGCGCCCTTGCTTCCGCGAGCACCGACCTTGTTGGCAAACGCGTAGTCGCCCTCGTCGTCGTCACCGCCAGAGCGGTTGTCGTATTTTGCGGCGAGCGCGTAATCGTCGTCGTCGTCATCGCCGCCTGTGCGGTTATCGTATTTTGCGGCGAGTGCATAGTCGTCTTCGTCATCGTCCCCGCCTGTGCGGTTGTCGTACTTGGCCGCGAGTGCGTAATCGTCATCGTCCCCGCCTGTGCGGTTGTCGTACTTGGCCGCGAGTGCGTAATCGTCCTCGTCATCGCCATCAGGGTTGTCGTACTTGGCAGCAAGCGCGTAGTCGTCTTCGTCCTGGCCGTCGCCCATCTCGTACTGTGCGCGGCCCGCCTGGTCGTACGTCTCCTCGTCATCGTCCTCCGACCGCACCAGACCGTAGTCCTCCTCGTCGTCCTGCGGTGCCAGCTTCACATCGTCATACGTGGCCTCAGACCCGGCCTTGCCGTAAATGGCGCCACCGTCCTTGCGTCCAACGTAGTCGTACGCGTGGTGCACCTCCCCAGTCTCGGGGTCGACATATGTGCGCGGCTGGCCGCTGCCGGAGCGACGCCCGCCGCCGCCCATGCCACGGGGGTGCGGGACTGGTGCGCCGTAGTCAAACGTGTCGTCCGCCTCCGCCTTCTTCTTCCGCTCCTCTGCTGCGCCTGTTGCGTTGCGTTGCATCGCATCGCATCACATGGCATCGCGTAAGCAACAAACACCAGGGCACACAAGCAAACGTGAGCACAAGCAGCGTGGGCCCTTTCAACGCATGCATCGATGATAGTCACGCAGCAAGCGCTGAATGCGCAAGCAAGGATACACAACACAAGACAACACAAGACAACACAACACAACACAAGACAACACAACACAACACAACACACACAGACACGGGCAAGACAACAAGCTTACGTCGGTTCTTCTTGACGAGAATCACAGATGCGACAACAATGGCTGCAAGCGACATACAATCGCGCATTAAACAAGCACGTGCATGGTGAGTGATGACCCGCAGAAAGCGGCAACACAAGGAGAACAGCAGCAACAACAACAACAGCCGTCACAACCATCACCATCTCCGTTTCCGATCCCCTCCAAACACGCAAAATCACACACACACACACACACACACACATACGCACACACACACACACATGCATACACACACACGCACAACCACTGACCGATAAAAGCGACGGCAGCGGCAATGTAGATGATGAGTTGGCCCTGGAGCGTCTCAATAAACGACTTGCTCGGGGCCGGGAAGGCCAGCTTGGAGCACTGTGCCCCAGCAGCCTCGAGATGTGCAACGCGACCACCGACGCGTGCCTGCGGTGTCGTGTATGCCACTGTCGCATCCAGGCACAGCAGCGAGTCGCGCGTGTTGAGGGCCTCGTCCACCAGCAGCACTTGCGTCACCGTGATGGCGTCTGCGTCCACCGCAAACGACGACACGTTGTACGGCTGCGTTGCATTCAGCGGCGCCGGCGCATCCGTCCAGTGCTCAAAGACGGCGCTGCCGCTGTATGCCAGCGTAGTCCGCACGTCCTCCGCCAACAGCGCAGAGGCGTTGGTGTGATATACGGTGACAGGCACCGTCACGTACGTAAACACCACGCCGTCTGCCTGCACCAGCCGCTTCACGTTCAGCGTGGCGCCGGGCAGCGTCACGTTGAGCTCGGGCCGCGCAATGTTCACCGTCACCTCCGCGCCGCCGCTGCTGCCGTCAGAGGCCAGCGCCGTGCTCAGCGTCACGGGCACGTTGGTCCCCAGCGCAGTCACGTCAAGCACCTCGCCCACAAGCATCACCTCAATCTTGTCGCTCGCGTTGAACGTGTTGTCCGGCATGTTCAGTACGCGCCCAAAGCGGAACTCTGCGCCGACATACTCGTCATCCACGTTGAACGTCGACGACGCCACGGGACCGGCATCACCACCGCCTGTGCTGTTGCTGGCGCCACCAGACGCGCGGCGGCGGCGGAAGGCGGACGCGCCATCCACATCGCTACTCGTCAGCGGCACAATCTCCAGGCCGGAAATAGCCAGCTGCTCACCGGCGCGCGTAATGTTCGCCTCCACGACAGACATGACGGGTTGGCCGTCCACAAGTGGGAAGGACAGCTGCGACACCAGGTCTGTCATCAGGCCCTCTCGCAACGGCAGCACCAGCGACATGCTGAACCGCTCGCCGGTCGTCAACACGGGCACGCCGCCCTCGCCACTGCCAAAGGACGCCGTGGATCCCGTGAGCGCGAGCGCTGGATCCGCCATGCCGTCCGTCTGCATCGATGCGGACGTGAACAACTCCGCCGTGCGGCGCGGCGCCACTGCGCGGGAGGTGTACACCAGCGGCACCAGCGCGCCGTACGTCGTGGCAAGCGTCACGTTGTACTTCAGGCGCATGCGCAGCTCAAGCGTGGCGTTCACGCCTAGCGGTAGGGACGGCAGCATCACGTACAGCACGCTGCCATCTGCGCTAACATCCGATGCGCTGCCCAGCGTGGTGTTGCTCGTCAGCGTGATGTAGTCGTCCATGGCCTGCAGCTCCAGGCCTTCCTCGTCCACGCTCACCACAAGGGAGAGCTCGTACCCGGTGTGTGTCGATGCGGCCGTGTGCCAAATGCGGTGCGTCAGCGTCAGCACGTCGCCAGCATCGCCGCCCTGGGGCGAGATGCTCGTGGCAGACGCAAGCAACGGTTCCACAATGCGCACGGGCGTGCTCAGCTGCACGCTCAGGCCCGCAAACGCCGCCTCCTGCGCCAGGCTGCCCTGCATCTGGCTCACAACATACGCCTCGTCCAGGACGATAAACGTCACGTTGAACGAGAGCATGTCACCAGCCGCCAGGCTTGACGACTCCACCAGGTTCTCCACGTGACCAAAGTCAACCATGACCTGCGTGGCGGACGTCGTGTTGGCCGTCACCTGCGCCAGCACCTGTCCTTCCGTGGCCACAATGTTGCCGCCAACGCTGTCTACCGCCGACGACACCAGTGCCACCAGCGGCCGTCCGCTGCCGTCTGTCGGCAGGTCAAACGTCACAACCAGCGCCGAGGGACCCTTGATACCGATGGCTGTCATGAACGTCACTTCCTCCTCAATCGCCAGGTCGCCGCCTGCGGTTGTGGCGTCGTTGGTGGCGTACGAGGTTGCCATGTCCAGCAGCACCACGTACAGCGTGCGGAATGCCGCGCTGTCGCTGTACGGCCGGCCCAGGCCTGGTCGCGGACTCGAGTCGTACGACAGGTCCACAGTCACGTCCAGCGGGTGTGCGCCGGGTGCCTGCGCGTCCACGCGCACCATCACGTCAAACTCAATCACCATCTCCTCGGGCACGCTGCCGTAGTCGTACACAATCGTCGTGCTGCCGCTGCCCAGCACCGTGTCCACGGTGGAGGCGGGCCTGGACGCGCCGCTCGTGTGTGCCGTCGACTCGTAGTGCAGGTACTCGGGCAGCGTCACCGTCACCACCACGTCGTGGCCAAAGGAGGGCGTCATGCTCACGCGCAGCGGCACCAGCTGACTCCGCCTCACAAACGCCGCCGCCGGGTCGGTCAGGTTGATGCGCATCGTCGGCTCCACCACCGTCACGGCGCGCTCGTCCGTCAGCATCACGCTCGCGCTCGTGTTGGTGCTGTCCGTGAAGTTGAGGCTGCTCGTGCCCATGAGCACCACGCCGTCGACCAGCGCAGGCATGTCTGGGACGTGCACCTCCGCGTACAGGTCGACGTAGTCTGCCATCGTCACCGCGTTGTCGAAGCGGTTCTCGCACGTGCCGAGGTCAAGCATCACCTGCGTGCCGTTGCTCAGCAGGCGAGGAACACCGCCGCTGTCTGGGCCGCCCGCGCAGTGCACGTTGGCGCCAACGTCGCTCCACATGCGCTGCACCACAATGTCCGTCGAGTTGAACACCATGTCCAGCACCAGCTCCGTCGTCACCTCAGGCACATACACGCGCGAGCGGTAGATGTACAGCTCGTCAATGGTCACGTGCGAGTCCGGGGTGGTGAGGGCATCGGAGGTGTTGTACAGCATCAGTGCCATGTTCGGCACCGCCACGTTCACCTCGGGCGAGGTGGTGTTCAGCGACATGGTGCGGCCGGCCTGCCCAAAGATGGACAGCAGAAACGTGTCAAACGTCACGCTGCACTCGGAGAACAGGCCAGCGGCGTTGGGGACCACGTCGTTCTGCACAACCGCATCAAAGGCCACATACGTCGTGCGCGTCGACAGCGCAAACTCAGACAACGCAAACACCACGCTCGTGCCGTCTGCGGAGATGTTTGCCGCTGCGCCGAGCGGGCCGCCGTCCGCAGCCACAATCCGCAGCATCGGGTGCGCGTGCGCGGTGAAGGTGAGGTCGTAGCACGACGCCGTCGACGCCTCCGTGTGCGTGAGCGTCAGCCCGTACTTCACCTTGTCGCCCGCATCGGTCGGGTCCAGGCTCAGCACGTCCATCGTCAGCTCAACCACGGGCTCCACCACCGTGTACGTCAGGTTGTTGGACGCAAGCGTACCGGTGAGCGTGACCAGATCCTTGGTGTACGTGACGGCCGCAGACTGCACCAGCGGCTGGCCCGCCTGCGCAACGGCGGTGTCCCGCAGCGACGCCACGGTTGTCACCACAATCTTGTCGTGGATGTCCGCCACGTTGTCGCGCTGGTTCTCGCACGTGCCAAAGTCAAGCACGAGCCCGTCGTGCACGCCGTCGCCGTTGTCGTCCACAAACTGCGGCGCCGGGCGCGGGATGGTGCAAACCACGCGCTCGCCCACCTGGTACTCAAAGTCCACCAGCCAGGTGGCGTTGTCCACCACAAAGTCCGTGGCGATGGTCACGTTCATGGTCAGCTCTGGCAGCGTCACCGTCACCGCAGAGGTGTACGTCTCGCTCACGGCAATGTCAAACAGCTCCGTGTTGTCGTCCGAGGACAGCAGCAGGTCAGAGCGGATAGCCAGGTCCGCCACCTCCACCGCGTCGCACACGTACGCGCGTGTGTCCTCGCGCCCAGGCAGCCCGTAGCTCGACGTCTCCAGGTGGCTGTCGTACGTCACGTTCTGCAGCGCAACCACGTTGATCTCGGTCGGCACCATGCTGTTCAGCACCACGGCCTCAAACGTCACCACCAGCACGGGGTCGGCCAGCGGCAGCGTCGCCAGCGTGTACGTGACGACCTTTGCGTCGGCAGAGATGTTTGGCTGCGCACCGTGCAAGCCGCCGTCGGCAGAGACAATGTCCATGTTCGGGTGCACCTCCGCCACCACCACGAGGTCGTACGCAGCAGCCGTCGACTCGCCGTTGTGCGCAACGGTGATGGTGTACGAGACCACGTCCCCGGCATCCACGGGCTCTGCGGCGGCAAACTCAATCAGCGTCGTCAGGTTGGGCTCCACCACGCGGTACTGCAGCTGCGTGGCGCTCGTGCGGTTGAGCGAGTACAGCGCCTGATCGCTGTAGTCGAGGTGCGCCGCCAGGGAGATGTTGCGCTGGTTCACCACCGTCGGCCGGTGGTCGATGGGCGCAAACACGGCGTACACAAACAGGCGGTCGGCGTCGTCCTCCACGTTGTCGTACGCGTTTACACACACGCCAAAGTCAAACGTCGCCGTGTCGTTGCTTGTAAACGCAAACGCGTCCGTGTCCGTCAGCTCCGGGGTGGTGGTGCAGTTGAGGCTCGCGCCCACCTCAAACCAGCTGTCCAGCACCACCCACGCGTCAAAGTCAGGCAGCGCGGGCTGCAGCGTCAGCACGGCGCGCGTCGTCGCCTCCGGCAGCGTCGCGTTCGCCCACACCAGCACGCTCTCGTGGATGGCCAGGTCCTTATCAAACGCCGTCAGCGGGAGGCTGCTGTTTACCGTCGTGTACACAATCACGGGCTCGTCAATGGTCAGCTCGGGCGCCATCGCCGTGTCCGTGTACACGCGGCCGGACTGGCCGTACATGCTGCCGCGGTGGCTGTCAAACACGTAGTCCGCGTCCGTGATCAGGTTGCGCTCGTCAGGCACCACCTTGTTCAGGATGACCGCCTGGAAGGTAAACACCAGCGACTCCGTGGGCAGGTACACCGCCGTGTCCCATGACACCGTCTTGGCGTCCGCGCTGATGTTCACGCTGGACGTGACAGTGCCCAGATCGGCGCTGATGATGGAGAGCGTGTCGTCCACCACCAGCGTTGTCGTCATATCGTAGATGCAGGACGAGGACACGTACGCGGGCGGGCTGCTGATCCACGGCATGTTCACCGTGTACGTCACCACGTCGCCCGCGTCCAGCGGGTACAGCTTGTCCACGTCCACCCACAGCTCAATGTCCGGCTCGGCAATCACCACAAACGACTCGGCCTCATATGTGATGGCGTCCGAGTCCACGTATGCCTTGACCGTGCGCGTCTGCCCGCCCTTGTTGAACTGCAGGCTGTTGTCCAACTGCGCCGTCACGCGGAGCACAAGCTGGTCCGACGCGTTGGCCACGTTGTCGTACAAGTTGCGAATCTCGCCAAAGCTGAAGTCAACTTCCACGGGTGACTTTGAGGCGACAATGTCCCCAGTCGCAAGCAGAGAGTCTGCAACGCTGCCACCAATCATCCGCACGCTGGCGTTGCGGTACGTGTACGACGGCGCAAAGGCCAGCGAGAACCGCACAGTGAGGTCCGTTGTCACCTCCGGCAGCGTCACAACAATCTCGTACTCCGACGTCTCGTGGATGTTGGTGTAGGGGTCTGGCGTCTCGGGCAGCGATGTCGCCACCAGCTGCGTCGTGATGTACACCCGGTCCATGGTCACGTCCACCGTGTTGTTCGCCGGCGCATACTCGGCGCCATCGGCGTGGATGCGCCCAGGCTGTGGGAACGACGAGCCCGTCGTGGTGTAGTTGGTCTCCACCTCGGATGTCACCACCTGCTCCGGCCGCACGTTCTGGTTCACGCGCACGGTGAACACGACGTCGAGCTCCTCCCCCAGCTCCAGCGACTCCAAAACAACCTGGAAATAGCTGGCGCTGACCTGGTTCACGCTGGGGGCAGCGAGGGACCCGCCATACGACAGCTGAATGCTGCTCGCATCAAGCGTATACTGCGGCACAATAAACACATGCGTCACCGTCTATCGTTGATAGAGGCACGTGCGGGCGTTTTTTTTTTTTGGGGGGGGGAGGGAGAGGGGGAGGGAGAGAGGTGGGTGAGGGGGCGGCGTGGTGGTGAGTCTGGCAGAAGAGAACAAACACACATTACACTGCACACGCAGACACACAGACACAGATACACACACAGACAAACACACAAACACGCACACACGTACACAAGCAAGTTTCAACTCTTCCCCGCCCGGGGCAATGCAACGCACCCTGTACGCGATGGCGGTGGAGGCGTCCGTGTGCTTCACGTTGATGAAAAAGTCAATGTTGTCGCCGGCGTCGTTGGTGGTCGTCGTGTTGACGCTCGTGGAGATTGTGTTCTCCAATTCGGGCTCTACCACAGTAAACCTCAGCGAGCGTGGCGAGGTCTTGGCGCCGTCCTTCGTGTCCGGGAAGGAAATGCGCGCATCCACGTCAAAGGTGGTGGCACGGTTCAGGCCGTCGTTCATCGAGTCATCTCGCAGCCGCACAGCAACTTGAATCTGTTGGCGATGGGTGCAGTGTGAGTGACAGACAATGTGTTGCAATCTGAACAGAAAACCACTCGCGCACGCACACACACACACACACACACACACACACACACACACACACACACACACACACACACACACACACATACTCAAGCACAGGTGCACAACGCAAACACACGCAAAACACACGCAAACAACCGAAGAAACCGCACGACGGAAACATCTGCAATTTTTTCTTCGACCCACCCCACTCCCCAACACAGACGCACACACACACACACACACACACACACACACACACACACACACACACACACACACACAGACACACACACACACACACATTCACACATGATGCAAGACAACCACAACGGTGCTTCTCTTTTCTCACGTCAATCTGGTCATCTGCCGTGCTGGAATCGCTGCACACGACGGTGATGGTGCCGAGGTCGGCAACAACCTGCTGGTTCACTTCGTCAAACAGCCAATTCACACCGTCAAACGCGTCGCTCTCCTGCACCGCCGAGTCTTGGATGTTGCTGCCAAGGTGCGCAAACGTGGCGTTGAGGAACTCCATATTGGCTGGAATGTCAATCTCAAGCACGGCGTGCGCGGTCACCTCAGGGAACGTGAAGCGCACTTGCAGCAGCGCCTCCTCCTCAATAGTCAGGTCCCGCCCGCTCGTCGTGGCGTCCGACGTCGTCATGACGGAGATGGCCGTCGAGCCGTCGTCAATCGTCGTCCGAATCGTCAGGTCATCCACCGTGTACCCACGCCCGTCGTACGGTGAGGACAGCGGTGACGAGTCGTACGACACAGACACCACGTTCTCAAGCACCTCCTGCGGCTCCACTACCTGCAGCAGCGTCGCCTTTGCTGCAATGTACAGCACATCCGTCTGGCGCAGGTGGGCTGCGCGCACAATCACATACCCGTCGTGGTACTCGTGTGTCGTGGGCTCGGTGGAGATGGCGGCACACGACGTCGACGTGACCGGCGACTGCGCATCGCCAGAGGTGGAGATGCAGCTGAAGAACGAGTCGTTGTGCTGCGACTGCCGCACGTCAAACTGGAACGTAACAACAACATCAAACGCATCCGATCGCGAACTGCTCGTGCTCGGCGACAGCCTGTACTCATACACCAGCTCATCGCACGCGTCGCCAGTGTACGACGACGACAGCACGTCCGTGGATGTCAGCAGCGGCTCCCGAATCAGCGGCGCCACCGACGGCGCAGACACGCGCGTATCATCATCGTACAGGCGGGCATAGATGGTGGGCCTGTCGCCCGCCTTCGCACTGCGCTCAGAGTCAACGTACAGTGAGAAGCGAACAACAATCTGCGCGGTCGCGTAGGCCGTCGTGCCCGGGTGCGTCACTTCGCCAAACTCAAACACAAACGCATCATACCCGGCGATGTAGGTCGCCGTCAGCGGCACGCTCGAGCCGTTGGTCGCAAGCGTGGGCTCGCCCACAATGAGGTCGCCGTCAATGCTCGTGACATTCGCGCTCAACCCCGTGTACGCCACGCTAGCCACCATGCATTCCAGCTTCAGATCGCTGGATCCTTCGTGCAGCGTCACCACCACCTCGTACACGGCGCTCTCGTCAACAGCCAGGTTGCTGCCGTCGCTCGGGGCGGACTCGGTCATGCTGTCGCTCACAAACGTCAGCGACACCGTCGATGCCGCAATGTTCACTGTCACCTCCTGCTGGGTGATTGAGAGCGGGCGGCCGACATACGAGCCCGTCGTCTCCGGCGACGTGTCGTAGTCCGCATCAGCCTGCACCGCATACGCGTCGTTGCGACGCACGTCCGTGTCAGACGTGAACTCAACGCTCCACGTCAGCTCCACCGTCTGCCCATTCCTCAGCACAGGCACGTAAGCTGACACCTCGTAGCCTGCCACAATCGCTGTCAGGGGATTGCTGCCGTCGCAAATGTCACACCCCACACTGCCTGGCGTGGGCACAATGCCGGCCGGGTGCGTTCCAGTGGCATTTACATCGTAGGCAGGGCCAGTGCCCTGGTTCACAAGCGTCAGCGTGTACACCCGCACGTCCCCGGAATCAACCACGCTGTTGCTGATGGCGAGCGATGGCGAGATGTTGGGCGTCACAATCGTAAACGTGAGCGTCTCTGACGCTGATGCAACACCACCGTCATACGTCACGTTTGCCGTCACAGTCAGCGTCGATGACGAGGTCAGCGCAGGCACGTCCGGCACACGGAACACAAAGTCAACCTCCAACACGTTCGACGCCGTCGGCACAAGCGAGTTGTCGGCCTTGTTCACCAGCGTCGTGGATGCAAATGACACCAGCGTGGTTTGGTCTTGCACAGATGTCAGCGTCACAGGGCTGTCGTTTGGCTGCACAATGTTGCCTGCACTCTCCACGCTCACGCTGGGATCAAGCAGTGTCGCATCGCTCGGCGCAAAGTCGTAAATCAACATGAAGCTGGCGTCGGTTGTCACCTCAGGCAAGTCGAGCAGCAGCCGCACACCCACTTCCTCGTGAATCGCAACGTTGAGCGAAGGCGTCTCATCAAAGGACGTGCGGTTGAAGGCCACACTCAGTGATGGCTGGAACACTGTCGACAACTGCTGTGTGCTGTTGTGAACCAAGGTCACAGTGTCATACTCCCGCGCGCTCGTGTACTGGCTGCTCGTGCGGAACGTCAGCTCCGTCATGCCGCTGTCAAAGATTTCATCGTTCGGGCGAATCTCCTGGTTCACGATCGCACGCCAGGTCATCTCAACCTGTGTCCCAAGCCCAATCTCAGCAACACCAAGCGTCATCACATTCCCGCTCTGGGACTGCACACTGCACACAGCAGGCACACAATCAAACGTCGTAAACGTCAGCAGCGCGTCAATCTCCTGCCGCACCTCAACATCATACCCAGGCGCAAGGCTGTCCCCAAGATGAGACACCACGCTCCTGAACGTGTATTCGTCAGCGGCATCAACAACGCTCGGCGCAACAACCACGCTCCGCGACACCGTCATGTTCGTCTCAACAACAGTCACATTCGTCGCGTCAGAGAACGTGTACCCGTCCGTCGTCAGCGTCGCGCTCAGCCCGTACACGTCAAACTCAGTCACGCTCACAACGTCAGCGGGAACAGCAACCGTCACATCAACCTCAACCCGACGTGCACTCGCCGGCGTGTTCGCTGTCACTGTCACCGTCCCAAAGTCAAACAGGTACGCGTTGCTACCAACCCCTGTCCCGCTGTCGTTCTCAGACACGCCCGTCATCGACACGGCTGACCCAACAAATGACACCGCATTGGCGTCGCCAATAAACCCGGGCTCATCCCATTCAACCAGCAGATCAACTTGGCTCTGGCCGCTCGGCAGCACAAACGCAAACCGATACGTCACAGCCTCATCTGGAGCCGTCTCAGGCGTCGTGTCTGCGTACCCCGTCGAGTCCAGCGAAAGCGCAGACAGCGTGCCCATCCGCGTCGTAATCGCAGCCGTCGTCGATGTCAACAGAGTAAGGCCGACCTGTGTATTGCCCGGGGTCCACGGGGCTGCTGTCGTAGTCGGTGTGCGTGGTGAAATCGTAGCTCTGGCTCGGGTGCACGCTCGCGTCGGGCGCAAGCGTCGCCGTAAACCCAACCGTCAGCACCTCCGCCTCGTCGAGCCGCGTCAGCGTCACCGTCAGCGTCCCCGCGCCGTTGTCCACGCTCACGCTGTACCGCGACTCGCACAGCGTCGCAGACCCAGCATCGTCGCACGTCACAGTCGCCCCGTTCACCTCAAGGCCCGCGTCATACGCAACCGTCGCAGACACGTCGTACGCAGCAGCGTCGCTCGCACCGCTCGTGTGCTGCAGCGTCAGCTCAAGCGTCACCTCGTCGCCCGCGTCAAGCTCCGTCGCCGTGCTCGTCGCACTCAGCGTGTGCTCAAGCTGCGGCTCCGCAACAACAAGCGTCACGTCGCTCGGAGCGTTCGTGCTGCCCCCGCTAAACGCAAGCCCGCACGCCACGCCCACGCTCGACCCACGGATGTCGACGCCATCGCCCACTGCAGACACAACGTAAAACTGCAGCTCAATCACAAGCTCCTGCGCGCCGTTCCCGGCAGCGTTCGTCACCGTCCCAAGGTCAAGCGTCGTCGTGTCGCCAGCCGTGCTCGACGGCCCGCTCTGCGTCGGCACAGCGCTCCCCGTCGAGTTCACAACAGCAACCACGTCCTGCACTGCCACCTCGGCCGGCGTCGTGATCGTGAACGTCAGCACAGCAGCCGTCGTCACCTCAGCAACGCTCACCGCTGCCTTCACGCCAACAAACTCCTGCGCAACAACCTCCGTCCCCTGGCTCAGCGACACAGACGTCCGCTGCAGGCTCAGCGCAACCGTCGGGTCAGGCACCGTCGCAAGCTCGCTGTTGTCCCCGACAGCCGTCACCGTCGAGATCGCAGGCGTCACCGCGCTCACCTCGTGCCCAACAGTGTAGTTCACCGTAGCGCCCCCGCTCTCGTTGATCGTGTCGCCGGGCTCAACCTCCGCAATCACAGCGGCCGTGTACTCAACCACAACGCTGCCGCCAACGTCAAGCCGGGCAACCACAGCCTCAAGCGTGTTCCCGTTCCCGAGCGTCGACGAGCACCCCGCGCCTCCGCTGCACGACACCGTCCCCGTGGAGATGGACAGCTCGCTGTCGACCACCTCCCGCAGCGACACCTCGAACGCCGGCGCCTTGCTCCCCGTCGCATGCGCAATCGTCACACGACGCACATACGAGTCGCCCGCATCAACCACACTCCCAGGGTTGCTCACAATCGTCCGCGTCACCTCAAGCACCGGCCGCGCAACCGTCAGCGTCACCCCCGTGTTGCTCAGCGCGTCCGCGCCAACAAACCCGCCAACGCTCAGCACAATCGTGCTCCCGTCAGCCGCGTCCACAGGCACGCTCACAGTCACCTCAACCGTCACAAAGTCGTCCAGCGCGCCAGCGCCGCTCCCGGGCATCGTCAGCTGTCCAAAGTCAAACAGCGCCCCCGCGTCGCTCCCGGCACCGGCGGACACAATCTTCGTCCCCGCAGCGCCCGTCACCGACCCGTCGTCCGGCGCACCGGCATCGGCCGTGATGCTCCCAGACACCGCAGACACCCGCGAGCTCTCGTACTCAAGCTCGCCGCCAGCCCACGTGATGCTCACGTTCACCTGGCTGCTGCCCTCAGGGAGCCCAATCACCGCGCTCAGCACAGCAGTCTCGCCCGCGCTCACCGTCGTCTCAGGCGTCGTGTCTGCGTACCCCGTCGAGTCCAGCGAAAGCGCAGACAGCGTGCCCATCCGCGTCGTAATCGCAGCCGTCGCCGGGGCGCTAACCGTGTACGTCCGCCCAGGGTACTGCGCGCCGTCCCGCGGGCTGCTGTCGTACACAGTCGACAGGCTCAGCCCGTAGCTCTGGCTCGGGTGCACGCTCGCGTCGGGCGCAAGCGTCGCCGTAAACCCAACCGTCAGCACCTCAGCCTCGTCGAGCCGCGTCAGCGTCACCGTCAGCGTCCCCGCGCCGTTGTCCACGCTCACGCTGTACCGCGACTCGCACAGCGTCGCAGACCCAGCATCGTCGCACGTCACAGTCGCCCCGTTCACCTCAAGGCCCGCGTCATACGCAACCGTCGCAGACACGTCGTACGCAGCAGCGTCGCTCGCACCGCTCGTGTGCTGCAGCGTCAGCTCAAGCGTCACCTCGTCGCCCGCGTCAAGCTCCGTCGCCGTGCTCGTCGCACTCAGCGTGTGCTCAAGCTGCGGCTCCGCAACAACAAGCGTCACGTCGCTCGGAGCGTTCGTGCTGCCCCCGCTAAACGCAAGCCCGCACGCCACGCCCACGCTCGACCCACGGATGTCGACGCCATCGCCCACTGCAGACACAACGTAAAACTGCAGCTCAATCACAAGCTCCTGCGCGCCGTTCCCGGCAGCGTTCGTCACCGTCCCAAGGTCAAGCGTCGTCGTGTCGCCAGCCGTGCTCGACGGCCCGCTCTGCGTCGGCACAGCGCTCCCCGTCGAGTTCACAACAGCAACCACGTCCTGCACTGCCACCTCGGCCGGCGTCGTGATCGTGAACGTCAGCACAGCAGCCGTCGTCACCTCAGCAACGCTCACCGCTGCCTTCACGCCAACAAACTCCTGCGCAACAACCTCCGTCCCCTGGCTCAGCGACACAGACGTCCGCTGCAGGCTCAGCGCAACCGTCGGGTCAGGCACCGTCGCAAGCTCGCTGTTGTCCCCGACAGCCGTCACCGTCGAGATCGCAGGCGTCACCGCGCTCACCTCGTGCCCAACAGTGTAGTCCACCGTAGCGCCCCCGCTCTCGTTGATCGTGTCGCCGGGCTCAACCTCCGCAATCACAGCGGCCGTGTACTCAACCACAACGCTGCCGCCAACGTCAAGCCGGGCAACCACAGCCTCAAGCGTGTTCCCGTTCCCGAGCGTCGACGAGCACCCCGCGCCTCCGCTGCACGACACCGTCCCCGTGGAGATGGACAGCTCGCTGTCGACCACCTCCCGCAGCGACACCTCGAACGCCGGCGCCTTGCTCCCCGTCGCATGCGCAATCGTCACACGACGCACATACGAGTCGCCCGCATCAACCACACTCCCAGGGTTGCTCACAATCGTCCGCGTCACCTCAAGCACCGGCCGCGCAACCGTCAGCGTCACCCCCGTGTTGCTCAGCGCGTCCGCGCCAACAAACCCGCCAACGCTCAGCACAATCGTGCTCCCGTCAGCCGCGTCCACAGGCACGCTCACAGTCACCTCAACCGTCACAAAGTCGTCCAGCGCGCCAGCGCCGCTCCCGGGCATCGTCAGCTGTCCAAAGTCAAACAGCACCCCCGCGTCGCTCCCGGCACCGGCGGACACAATCTTCGTCCCCGCAGCGCCCGTCACCGACCCGTCGTCCGGCGCACCGGCATCGGCCGTGATGCTCCCAGACACCGCAGACACCCGCGAGCTCTCGTACTCAAGCTCGCCGCCAGCCCACGTGATGCTCACGTTCACCTGGCTGCTGCCCTCAGGGAGCCCAATCACCGCGCTCAGCACAGCAGTCTCGCCCGCGCTCACCGTCGTCTCAGGCGTCGTGTCTGCGTACCCCGTCGAGTCCAGCGAAAGCGCAGACAGCGTGCCCATCCGCGTCGTAATCGCAGCCGTCGCCGGGGCGCTAACCGTGTACGTCCGCCCAGGGTACTGCGCGCCGTCCCGCGGGCTGCTGTCGTACACAGTCGACAGGCTCAGCCCGTAGCTCTGGCTCGGGTGCACGCTCGCGTCGGGCGCAAGCGTCGCCGTAAACCCAACCGTCAGCACCTCAGCCTCGTCGAGCCGCGTCAGCGTCACCGTCAGCGTCCCCGCGCCGTTGTCCACGCTCACGCTGTACCGCGACTCGCACAGCGTCGCAGACCCAGCATCGTCGCACGTCACAGTCGCCCCGTTCACCTCAAGGCCCGCGTCATACGCAACCGTCGCAGACACGTCGTACGCAGCAGCGTCGCTCGCACCGCTCGTGTGCTGCAGCGTCAGCTCAAGCGTCACCTCGTCGCCCGCGTCAAGCTCCGTCGCCGTGCTCGTCGCACTCAGCGTGTGCTCAAGCTGCGGCTCCGCAACCGTAAAGTCCACGCTTGCTGAAGAGGTGGTGACTTGCGCACTGTTCTGCTCGTACGTGGCCATCGCAGAGAATGTGACTGTTCCGGCGTCTGCTTGTGCGAGCACAAGGACTTGGTAGGAGGCGGTTATGGTGGCTTTGGTGCCGCTCGTCTCTACAGCAGAGCGGTCCGCGTTGAGCGCGGGACCAACCAGCGTTATGCTGGTGACGGTCGAGCCCTCGTTCGGGCTTGTGATGACAAGCGTGTCGTTTGTCACCTCTGAGCTGGATGTTGTGCTGACGGCTTTGCTCAGCACGAATGCATCCATGCCACCGCCTTGTGGAATGGTAAAGTCGATGGTTACCTTTGATTCAAACTCTGGCACAGTGAACACGGCCTCGACATCGATTACGCGATGCACGCCTGACCCGAAGGACGTGTCACTGCTGTTGAGCGTGAGTGTGATGTTGTCCACGCAGACCTCGCCGTTTCCGGCCGAAGATCCTGCATCGCACGCGCATGTTCTGTTTGTGTGCGGTTCGTGTGTGCGTGTGTGCGTGCGCGCGTGTGTGTGTGTGTGTGTGTGTGTGTGTGTGTGTGTGTGTGTGTGTGTGTGTGTGTGTGTGTGTGTGTGTGTGTGTGTGTGTGTGTGTGTGTTTGTGTGTTCGTGTATGTGTGTGTGCGTGTGCGGTTTGTGTGTGTGTGTGTATATATATTTGTGTGCGGTTTTTTTTGTGTGTGTGCGTGTGTGTGTGTGTGTGTGTGTGTGTGTGTGTGTGTGTGTGTGTGTGTGTGTGTGTGTGTGTGTGTGTGTGTGTGTGTGTGTGTGTGTGTGTGTGTGTGTGTGTGGAGTGAGACAGAGGCTTCAAGTGCGTAAAGACGCAATGGGAGAAGGTTGGGTTTGCATCACACTCAATCAAGCCATGCATGGTCTCCAGCACGTGCCATACCTGCCAAGGGGCGCCATGGCGTCATTGGTGCAGGTTGCAAACACAGAGCACGGGTCTGAGGTGCAGTCAGCATCTGCAAGTGTTCAGCGCAAGAGCAACCACGCAAAAGATAAAGCACAGGCGTGAGTGAACAAAGTGCAGCTGCTTTCAACGCATCGTGATGGTTGGTGTTGCGCTTCCAGCAGTGGCGCTGCTGGCGGTGCTACTGTTGTATTGTTTGGATCCAAGTTTCCCGCCAAACTGAACTCAAAATGCAGAATCAGCTGTGCGCATGTGCATGTGTGTGCGTGTGTGCGTGTGTGCGTGCTGAGACGAAACGTACTTGTAACGGTGATGACAGCAGCCAAGACCCATAACAGGGCCAGCATGGCACCGCGTTGGATGCGCATGCTTGTGTTGGGTGTTGCTCGTCCTCTGTGGTGACAGCGGACTCGCTGTCTCTTCGCTCTTTCTCTCCCTCACCCAGTCGATACCAGTGGTCTGGATGCTCCTCGTTCAGGAACTCCCCCAATTGTGTGTGAGGCTTTCCACGCCAGCGGTAAAACCACCCACGCGAACGTGTGAGAGCACCTGGTTCTTCTTCCTGTCTTGTGATATCCTCACTGATCTCAGCCAGCTCAAAGTGCTGGCGTGTGATCAACCTCTCGTCGCCTTTCCGCTCGCTCAGTTGCGTCTCTCTCTCGCTTTCTTCGGGCACCACAGCGTCTCTCCGTGGCTCGCTTCGCTGCTCGTTTCGGTTCTCTTTCCTGCTGCACGAGCGGACAAGGGGTTTGTGTGGGAAGGGGTGCGTCGTCGTCAGCCCCTCCTTGCTGTGTGTGTGCTTTTGATGTTCACGCCCTTTTTGCTTTCCCGTGCTGCGTTGCGCTCCTCTTTCTCTTCTTGGCACTTGCACGCCCACCTCAATCTACGATTCGCACAGAAGACAAGCCGAATTTGTGCTATCCACCGCAGCTCGCTGTGACGTCACGCAGAGAAAGCTGCAAGCGCGAAGCGCAGAATTTATTATTTTCGTCAAATGCGCAGGTGCGGTGCCGCCAACTTCAAACGGGGTGTTGTGGTCTGGGCAGATTGGTGTCAAGAGCTCTTGCTGTCTGTGCCTCACACAATACAATCAGAGCAGACAATCCACTCCAGCACTCCAGCGAACCATGGTAAGCAAGAAGGGAAGCGAGCTCAACAGCTCATGACTTCCTTCTGCACGTGGCATTAGCATGTGCATTGATACCTAAAGAAGAAGGCACTGCACAACAAGACAACACAGCACACAAAATGACAAACTGCCTGCAGTAGCAGTGCCAGGTCTGGGAATGTCAAAAAAGAAAAGAACACTATGTAGAACAAGAGACTACGAGAAATAAACACAAGCACAAGACATAGAGACATGATGCTATGATGAGTCTGTTGGGCCTGACCACACAGCACTCCATTTTGGCTGTTTGCTTTACATACTTGTTACCTTACTGTTTGTCTCTGAGGAGAGGAATCGTTGCATCGGAGCTGAGTTTCACTTCCACTCGAACATGTTTCCTTTTTCATGTTGACTGCAGCGGTTCTCCGTGCATTTGGACTTTTGGATGTTGTGTTCCGAGCCTCAACCATCACTTCATTTCACCTCAAAAAAAAAAAAAAAAACTTCGCCACTCTTGTTGCTCTCATTTCACAACACACGTAGAAGCATGTGATGTTATTTTTCACTCGCAATGGACATGGCAGAGAAGTGTACATCGACGCATCAATTGAAGCTTTGAGACACGCGCGCGAATTGGTACGTACAAAAAGGAAGAAGAGGGTCTGTAACGGGTGCTGCGCTGTGACAGCGGGGCAAGGGGGGGGGGCGAATGAACAAGATGGCGAGGGGTGGGGGCAGTTAGCAAGAATAGAGGGGGCGTCTACATGAATGACCTAATGACGATAAAATGCAGGGGGGAGGGGCGTGGTTAGGTACGGTAGTTTGGAACCACAGATTGTGTGTGTTGCACAACTCGCGCAAGCAGCAGCCACTCGCGGCCTGCGATACCCGGAGGAATACAACAAGCAAAAACGCAGCGATGTTCACACACACTGTGCGTTGTTGAGTGCAAGAAAAGAGGAACAAGATGGTGTGTGTACGGCATGAGAGATTGTGCGTGCGCGAGTGAGTGCAAGAGAGACACACACACGCACATACACACATAGAAAGAGACAGCGACAAAGAGTGAGTGAGTGCGTACGTGACAACCACACGGCGTCACAGCTTGATGGAATGCGCAGATGCGCGTGATCTCCCGGAGCGCACACGTGTTTTGGGCGGCTGGCCCTTTGGCGGCGCAGGCTGCACCACAGGCGAGTTCTTGAACATGAGGTTGAACGTGTGCTCGCGGTTCACCACCTCCAGGTTCAGGCGCTCGTTCTCAGCAGCAATCACTCTGCAATCGACACGTTGGATGAGAAGGAGGGAGAGAGCAAAATGAGAAGGGGGGGGGGAGGTTAAGTATGCGGTTGGAGCCGCGGTGCTTGGTGTGAGCGAGCAATGGAATGAGGGACAGTGGGGGAGAGGAAGGGGTCTTCTGAGCAAGCATGGCTTTTCGACGGGCTAAATAGCAGCCACACACGCACACGCACACAGCCACACAGCCACACACACAGCCACACAGGCACACACACACACACACACACATACACGGCGCGCGCACACACACACACACACACACACACACAGGGGGCACACACACACACACACAGGCGCACACACACACACACACATGAACACACACACACGCACACACACACACACACATACACATACACACAGGCACACACACACACACACGAACACACACACACACACACACACGCACATGAACACACACGAACACACACGCACGCACGTGGCCACTGACTTGAGCTTCTGCTGGGTGTCAGCGAGCTGTGTTTCGAGAAGTTGTATTCTGTCGACGTCATCTGGACGGGAGGGCCGCGTTTCGTACTCCTCCTGCAGTTTCCGCAGGGCGTTCTCTGTCGCCACAATCCGCTGGCGCATCTCCTCCTGCGCACGTGGTGGTGTGTGCACGTACAGGTGGCGTGAGTGCATGAGAGCGTGAGTGCATGAGAGCATGCGTGAGTCAATGTGTGTGTGCATGAGAGCATGGGTTAGTCAATGTGTGTGTGTGTGTGTGTGATTGATTGAACGTGACAGAGCAAACCGGTCTGCAGTGAGCACGTGTCTGAAGAAGGACGCAGTCACTCGGGCTCTCAACGCCGTGCGGTCCACAGACAGACAGACAGACAGATATGCACATGCATGTATGCACGATGCACACCTCAAAAGCCAATCCCACACCACACGCACCTGGATCTTGGTAGACTGTTGTCCCGCCCGCGCAAACTGCAGACGGTATTTCTCCACAACATCGCGCAGCTCAGCTCTGTTGAGAGAGAGTGCGTGCGTGTGCGTGCGTGTGCGAGCGTGTGTGTGTGACAGAGTGAGAGTGAGTGAGAGAAAAAATAAAAGAGAGAAAGTGAATGGAGAGGGAAAGAAAGGGTGCAGGAGTAAGGGATGTAGAGGGAGTGTGTGTGTGTGTGCGGTTGTGCTGGTGTGTGGATGTGTTTGCTGCTGAGATGCTGGTGTATGGATGTGTTTGCTGCTGAGATGCTGGTGTATGGATGTGTTTGCTGCTGAGATGCTGGGGTAGGGATGTGTTTGCTGCTGAGATGCTGGGGTAGGCATGGGATGATAGGCAAGGAGAGGAGTTGCACGGGGAGTGTAATGTTGACATGATGCAGACACATGCACGGTAACGCATGTACACTGCAGTAAAGGGCATTCATAGAACATCATACACACTCAACCACAGGCATGTATCCACATACACACACATACACAGCAACAGCATGTGGACGCACTCGTGCTGTCGTTTCAAATCGGTTTGATGCTGATTTAACGTCTCGTTGCTCTCACGGCGAATGTCAAACAGCTCCTGCACCTTCTCCTCCAACGCTGTAACACATGTGCAGTAACACGCATACACACACATCACATCACACCACATCACATCACACCACATCACATCACATGTGTGCATCACCATGGTGAGTTTGACGCCAAAATGAAGCAAACAATCGATCGGAGAAAGCCTGCACGGTTGTGTGTAAACCGTAGCGTCGAATCCCAATGCAGCTCTCAGCACACAACTTACACGCACACACACACACATCACACACACACACACACACACACACACACACATTACACACATTACACACACACGCGTGTTCACGTGCACGTGATTGGTCACCTGCTTTCGTCTGTGCCAGGTCCTGTTTCGTCGTCTCCAGCTCGCGTGCGAGCGATTCTGAACCGAAACGATGGATTGAAGGGGGGGGGGGGAGGAGCATGAAAGCCATGAGCTGAATACCTGCACACGCGCGCACTACTCATCCTAATGCCCGCACATACGTACACACACACACACACATCCCATACACACTTGCGCACATACGTACATATCCATACACATTCGCGCACATCCGCACACGCACAGGCACAACCCAGCGATATCTCATACAATCACACACACACATCTCATACAACTACACACATGATCACACACACACATACACACACACACACACACAAATCAACGTGTGCGCACAGACCACGGACCTCGCGAAGTTTGCTCCTTATCCAGGGCCGCCTTTGTCTTGTGAAGCGTGGCAGTGAGCGCGCCTGCAAGCAAGGGAGAGGGAAGAACGAGACGTGTGTGTGTGTGTGTGTGAAAATTACGGGCGCGGGTTGCAGGAGGGAGGAGTGAAGCAACGATCCGCATGAGAAATGCATGTGTGTGTGTATGTGTGTGTGTATGTGTGTGTGTGTGTGTGTGTGCGTGAATTGTTTGTGGTCACGTGCGCGACGTACTTTGCTCGGAGCTTGCGAGGTCTAGCTCTTGTTCGTATTCTTTGCGCACTTTGGAAATCTCTCGCTCATGCCTGGGAATACGTGAAAGCGGTGAGACCACAACACAGACACACATGCACACACACACACACAGTTCACAACGCAAACGCACAAAGTGAGATTGAGCACAGCTACAGAGCGCCAGGAACAGCCGAGCCTGGATAGTGACGTTCGTGACACCACAACACATGTCCGCATGCAACCCCACACATGCAAACACAAACACATACATGCACTACCACGCACACACACACACACACACACACACACACACACACACACACACAAATGTGTCCAAAATTTCATCGTTCAGTTTGATGCTTGCAAGCATACCCAACCTGATATTCTGAGCCTCGAGCTGCCTTGCGACGTCGCGCGTGTGTTTGTCTTCCAGGCGCCGGATTGCGTCAGACATCTGCTGCTCGTGTTTTTCGCGCGCGTGCTCAACGGCACGTCGCACTTCGTCAGCAGCACCTGAGGAAGGCAGATTCAAGGCACAAGGGCGGTCGTGGTCGTGGTGATGCAGTGTGTGTGAGTGAGTGTGTGTGTGTGTTTGTGTCTATGAGGATCATAAACCTGTACGTGTGTACATGCGAGTCACTGCTGTGCACCTTGGGTCAATTTATCGCTGAGCGCCTGTTGGTCTTTCTGCATCGCTTCCATTGCGCGCGTGTGTTCAGCACGGACGTCACGCAGCTGCAATTCAATTTGCGCCCAGCAGGCGTGAGTGAGTGAGTGTGTGTGTGTGTGTGTGTGTGAGTGTGTGTGTGTGTGAGTGTGTGTGTGTGTGTGTGTGCATTCGTTACAGCGACATGGGTCTTTCGAAACAATGTTTCCAAGTATCCCCCGCAACCGCCTAAGCAAACCACCACACACACACACACCCTCAACATGCAACCCCAAAGATTCTCGCACAACACAAGCAGCCCCTCCTTCCCCCACTTGCTGCTCTCTGTCTCACTTCCTGCTGGTGGAGAGTGGCGAGGCGGTCGTGCTCGTCTTTGATGGCCTGGTCGCGTTGGCGCGTCAGTGCAGCGACTGTGGACATCGGGGCATCGGTGGTGATGGGGGGGGGGCGTGAGATGGATGGTGGTGTGAGGGGTGAAGAGAGGTGAGACGTTGGGCATGGTTGGAGGTGCTTGGAGACTGTACGCGCAACCACGCACGCACACTACGCACACTACGCAGACAGCAGACACATGCATGCGCATGCACACATGCATGTTCATGTAGGCACCTGCTTCGTCGTGCTTCTGCGTGAGCTGCTCAACCTTCAACGCGTGGTCCTCTCGCAGTTTCGACAGCTGAAGCAGAAACACATTCGGTGGCAGGGAATGGTAGTGTCACCCACGTCAGTACGTGCGAACGTGTATGTGTATGCATATGTGTATGCATATGTGTATGTGTATGTGTATGCATATGTGTATGTGTATGTGTATGTGTATGCATATGCATGGCTGAGTTCTGGTGGAGTGATGACAACAGCTGTGACAGCTCATTGCGACGCGCGACGTATGCATGTTGAGATGCGTGTGTTCGCAACCATTTGCACACACACACACACACACACACACACACACACACACACACACACACACACACACACACACACACACACACACACACACACACACACACACCCAACAGCCACCACCACCACCATCATCACAACAGCCACCACCACCACCATCATCATTATGACAGCATCGCACCATTTCCTGGAGGGATGACGATTCCTTTGCTCCGCTCGATCGCGCCAGCTCCAATTCCTGCATCAGCGTCTCAATTTGGGCCTGAACACACACACACACACACGCGCGCGCACGCGCACACACACATACGCACACACACATACGCAAGTAAGGTCGTACCAATGTAGATTGTGAGCCAACGAAAGAAAGCAACGGGCACAAGCAAGCACACCCACACAATGCAAAGAGCACGCACACACATACACACACATACACGACAGAACACACACACACACACAACCCAACGCATAGCTCACACACACACACACACAACACACACACGCACACAACACACACACACACACACAACTCTCTCACTCACTCACACACACACATGACACCACAACACCTTAAGCTCGGCCATCTTGCGCTCAAAGTCTGCGCGTGTGTGTTCGACGGCAACGGCGTGCTGCTTTTCTTTCTCGCTCAGCGCCGCGCGCAGCTGAGGAGGGAGAGGGAGAGGGAGAGAGAGAGAGAGAGAGAGAGAGAGAGAGAGAGAGAGGGGGAAAGAGAGATATTGTGTGCGTGTACGTGAGGAAACAGAAGGGAGAGAAGACATGATGGATGATGAGGATGCGAAGACGAGTATGATATGCACACATGCACAACACGCACACACGCACAACACGCACACAAAACCACGCACACAATAGCACCTCCTTTGCTTTGACTTCCTCGAGGTTCTTCAAGTCCTTCTGTGCGGCGGATTTGGCGTTTTGAATCGCCTCTTGAAGCTCCTTCTCATGGTCCTCCTTCAAGGCAGCGATGCTGTCCTCCGCCTCCTTCATCTTCTCCTCCAATCGGTCGTGCTTCGCCTCCGTTCGCTGAAGTTTCGCTGTACGAGCGCAAGTGACGTGATACATCCGTCAGTGGTGGCGGTGGTAGTGGTCGTGCGCATGTACAAGACGTGCGTGAATGACACTTGTACGTGCGTGTGTGTATGTGTGTGTGTGTGGTTGTGTGTGTGTGTGTGGTTGTGTGTGTGTGTGTGGTTGTGTGTGTGTGTGTGTGTGTGTGTGTGTGGAGCGACACGAAACACTCCTGCTGAACATCCAAGTTCACGCACATGCAATCCATCCAAACACGTCCATCACATCACCACATCATCTCAATCCCCAACCCCTCCTTCCCCCCCCAAAACAAACATCCCTTGCATCATGCCTGAACAACTGACCCGTGGTGGCCTTTAGTTCCTCCTTCACCGCCTCCATTGCGGCCAAGCGGTCCAGTGCATCCTGCCGTGCGCTCGCTTCTCCCTCCGCCGTCTCCTCCGCCGCTTTCATGCGCGCGTGCGTGTCCTCGAGTTGCTGCGACGCCTTTGACAGCTGTTCCCGCAAGCTCTGCTCGCTCTGATGTAATGCACACATGCGCAATGCGCGGGGGGTGTGTGTGTGCGTTAGCGTCGTGTGTGAGCGTGTGTGTGTGTATGTGTGTGTGTGTGTGTGTGTGTGTTAGTGCCGTGTGTGAGTGCGTGTGTCATGTCAACATGTGCAGGTGAGCGTGTCAAAATGTGTACTTGCGTGAATGTGTCGACACGATTTCACGTCACCGCAGATGAGCACATCACATACACAAACACACATCGATGCCACACCTGCATTGCACGGGCTGACACGTCGCTCAATTTCGTGTTCAAGCGCTGCAATTCCTGCGCGTGTGATGCGGACATCTCCTCCAATTCACTCTTCAAATCCTTCACTTCTTGGGCATGTTTCTGCAGGCGCAATGAAACACGATGTGTGTGAGCGTGTGTGTGTGTGTGTGTGTGTGTGTGTGTGTGTGTGTGTGTGTGTGTGTGTGTGTGTGTGTGTGTGTGTGTGTGTGTGTGTGTGTGTGTGTGTGTGTGTGTGTGGCTGGTGGCATCCAAACGTCCAAGGGGCGAATCAGGCAACCTTTCTCACGAGCACTGTCTTCATCAACATATCAGACAATCGCACTCGAACACATATCCACACGCATACCCCCTACCACACACACACACACACACACACACACACACACACACACACACACACATACACAAGCACACGCACACATACACTCTTTGTCTCGCATGTACTACTACCACACTACCACACTACCACACTACCACACGACCACATGCTCGCCCGTATCCAGTTGTGTCACCTTCTTCATCTGTTGCGTCTTCTGCGAGAATTCCTTCTCCAGCGTCTCCGCCCGCTCCCGCTGTCGTTGTATCTCAGCCTGAGGCGCCAACACATCGACAGGACAAACAGTGCAATGCAGACATGGGGTTGCACCCACACGTGAACACATGTGAGCAGTGGCATGTGACGAGTGCATTTCTGCATACATAAGCAGCGCGCACACACACACACACACACACACACACACACACACACACACACACACACACACACACACACACACACACACACACACACACACACAGACACCCCTTTCAAAGCAACCGGCCAGAAGTAAGCCCCCTCCCCACAAAGGGATGTGTGTGTGTGTGTGCGACCTCGAGTGCGGCGACGCGCTCCCTGTGCTGTGTGGCGACAGACTCCTCCGTCGTCGCTTTGGACTGCAGCGATTTGATCAGCGACTGCAGCCGAAGCACCTCCCCTGGTGATGTGATGGTGTGGTGTGATGAGATGGGGTGTGCTCAAGGCCATAACGCATCTCAGCCTGAAGCACACACTAAGACACACAGACAAACAGAGCACATGCACACAAACACAGACACACACACACATACACAGAAACACACAAAACACAAAACACACACACACACACACAGATACACACACACACACACCCACACACACACAAAACACAAAACACAAAACACACACATGTGCATACATGCTTCAACGCATGCATGCCTCACCAGCGCTGGCTTCGAGGGACGCCTCCTGTGTTTTGCTGTACTCATCCAAGTCTTGGATGACCTTCTGTTGTGCTTGAAGCTCCTCCTTCACCTTGTCCAGGTGTCGCCTGCGTTCCTCCATCTGTTTCCGCAACTCCTGCGCCTCGCTGCCAAGTTCGCTCTTCTCCTTCGCCAGCGCGTCGATGTACGTCTGCTTTTCCTGCACTTTCTTCCTCTCGGCCTCCAGCTCCGCCCGTGCGTCCGTCAGGGCCTTGTCGGCATCGCCCGTGCTTGCAAGCATTTGCTGCGCGTCGTCGACCTTCCCCTTTAGCACCTGTATTTCGTTCTTCAGCACGGCCTCTGTGTTCTTCGCGTCGCTGGCAGCCTCCTCCAGCTTCCGCCGCCACTCTGCCGCCTGCTGCTCCAGCGCTTCCCGGCGCTGTGACTCCATCTTCGCCGTGTGCTGCGCGTGCTCGTCCCGCGTGCGCGCAAGCTCGCCCTCCACCTCCTGTATTCTCTGCTGCAGGTCTGCCTCTCGCGCACGAGCGCGCGCGTGCAGCGATTCGACGGCCTTGGTCTGCTGCGCCTTGATGCGCTCCTCAAGCTCTGCTCGCTCCTTCTCCAGCTGCACAATCTGCTGCTGGTGTCGCGCCTTCTTCGCGCGCACGTCCTGTGTGAGCGTGAGCAGCTGCTGCTTCACGGCCAGCACCTGCTCCTGCCTGTCCTCCTCCCGCTTCGCCAGCGCCTCGCGCTCCTCCGCAATGGCCTGCACCTGCTGCTCCACCTGCTCGCGCACCGCTGCCAGCGCATCCTCGTGCTGCTTCTGGATGCTGGCGATGGCCTCCTCGTGGTCGGTCTTTGGGATGGATGCGTGCAGCTCCTGCTGCAGGTGGTCAATGCGCTGCCGGCCATCGCCTATGATCTCCTCGATTTCGTCCTCATACTGGTTCACCAGATCGCGCTTCTCCTTCTCAAAGTCCTCCAGCCGCGTGTTGAGGGCGATGATCACCTTGGTCAGTTGCGCGATCTTCTTTGTCATCCGCTCATCGTGCGCGGTTGACATCTCGCGCGAGTGTAAGTCTACGTGCGTGCAATGCGCGTGATGTGCGTCAAATGTGGAGTGCACCGAAAGCTCAAGAGGTGGACGTACGTCTAAATGTGTGTATGTATGTGTGTGTATGTATGTGTATGTGTGTGCGTGTGTGTGTGTGTGTGTGTGTGTGTGTGTATGTGTATGTATATGTGTGCTGGGGTGGGTGGTGGAATGAGCGCGGTCCGTCAGGTGTGCTGCTGCTGCTGTTGTCTTCGTTGGTTGAATTTGTGTTCGTTTCCAACGATTTGGGACGTGCTGAAAATTCGCAACAGTACCGCAAATCGCCAAAACTTGACCTGGGAAGTGTCTTCTTTGTGTGTGTGACGATGAATGATTTATTTCGGGTAGCGTCGCACACACACACACACACACACACACACACACACACACACACACACACACACACACACACACACACACACACACACACCACACACCACACACACACACACGCGCGCGCGCAACAAAGCAGAGAAAAAAACCACTGCAATTAAAAGTTTGTCAATTCCAATGTCACTTGAACGCACCAGCTACTTGCGCGCGCGCACACACACACACTCTCTCTTTTCCACGCTCTCATTCATCCCATCATACACACGCACACTCATCCCACACACCACAGCTCACGCCTCGCTGTCATTGGTGACACACGTTGGAATGAGGTAGAACGGGATGCTGTCACGCAGCTGGAGCTTGACGCGCGAGTACGTGCTGACCAGATGCGCCATATCCGTGAAGATTTCCCGTTCCGTCGGGTTGGCGCGCAGCGCAATGCCGCCCTGGGGCAGCTGCCGCACGCGAATGTGACGAATGTTGCCGTCGACAAGCACGCTCAGCGTCAGCTCGCCGCGGTTTGACTTGGACTCGCGGACAATGAACCGTCCCGTCTGCATCTCGTTGTGCAGAATGTTCTCCACAGCCTGACACGGTGTATGAGAGGCAGCAAACACGTGAGTTGGTTGTTGAGGTGTGTGGGCTTGTACGTGTATGTGTGTTTGTGCTTGTGTATGTATGTGTATGCCTGTTTGATTGTTTGTTTGGCTGCATGCTTGCTTGTATGTGTTCGCGCATGTGTGTGTGTTCGCACAACTGTGTGCTTGGCCACAGGCTTTGCTGGAACACAAAACCGTGCAGCATTCGCAGCATCAGAGACCATACAACAACGCAACAAAGCACGTATCCCCTACCTCTCTGTCGAGGTTTGGCCTGAACCAGCTCTGCCCAGCAAGTCCAGACGGCTGCAGAGACAGCAACAGCGGTCGTAGTGGTGGTGGTGGTGGTTGGGGGCGGGTCGGAGGGAAGACGTGAGCACACAAAACAAGGAGTGGGAACGCTGGTGGTGATGACGAAGATGGTAATGGGAGCAACACGACAATAGAATACGCAAAGGGCACACATAACAGTGTGTGTGCATTGCATTAATCGGTGATCATGGGATTGTGCGGGTGTGGCAATGCAGACTCACGTGTGGCTTCTTCGGAACGTGGATGTGAAAGCGCGCTGTGCGATGGCGAGTGGATAGAAAAGCAGACAACGCAGACAGCGTAGGAGAGGAAACAAGAACAGCGAAGCGGAGGGATAAGTTGTGAGTCAATGTGAGTCGGCAACAACAACAACAACAACAACAACAACAACAACAACAACAACAACAACAACTGAACAACAACAACAACAACAACAACAACAACTTGAACAACAACAACAACAACAACAACAACAACTTGAACAACAACAACAACAACAACAACAACAACAACAACAACAACAACAACAACAACAACAACAACAACAACAACAACTTGAACAACAACAACAACAACAACAACAACAACAACAACAACAACAACAACAACAACAACAACAACAACAACAACAACAACAATGACAGCACCACCTTCACCACCACCACTCAAACTCACGTGGTGGCGCAGGTGCAATCTCAACATCGCTGTCATCAAACGCAGAATCGTCCTTCTTCAACGTCACGTGGACCCCATTTCCATTCACACGACGACGACCACCGCCATCACCACCGTCACCACCATCACTGCTTTCATCACTACCGCCATCACCACCGCTCGTGCCCATGGCTCGATTCAGTGCTGCGCTTTTGTGCTGGAGCCGTGTTCGGAGCTCGGATGTCAGCGGCGATGCAGTGCCGACACCGCCGCCACCGCCACTGTGCTTGTGATGATGGTTGTGGTGGGGATGATGCTGCACGGCGCCTTCCATGTCATCGCGCGTGTTTGACAGCGGCAATCGGCCCCACTCGCCGCTGCTGTTGCTGTTGTTGCTGCTGCTGCAGCTGCTGTTCACGCTGGCATCGCTCCCTCGCGTCGGCACACCGTCCAACACAATACCACCACCACCGCCGCCGCCGCCGCCGCCATCGCTGCTGCTGTGTGCAGACAGCAATTCTGCATCCGTGCGGCCAAAGGTGAACTTCTGTCGCGCCTGCTGGTGCTGGTGTTGTTGGTGTTGATGGTGGTGCTGTTGGTGCTGATGCTGCTGTTGGTGTTGATGTTGGTAACCATGCTCATGATGAACGGCTGGCTTGGGCTTGGGCTTGGGCTTGAGTTTGGGCTTGGCGTGCGCGTGCGCGTGCGTGTGTGCGTGTGGTTCAGATGCCCGTGTTGCTGCCGAGGACGACACATCCCAAACAGACGGCGCGCACACTTCGTGGATGGATGCGTGGGTGTCTTCATCACCACCTCCGTCGTCATTGCCATCGCGCCGGTGCTGGTGGTGCGGGCTTGGCTGTGGCTGGTGCGGTGGCTGCATGGGCTGCAGTTGCCCCTCAAGTTTGCTCGCAATGGCTGGTTTCGCCAATCGACCAACACCTGCTGTTGGGGCGGGCGGTGGCGGCGCACGCGCAGCCGTCACATCATCGCCATCATCGCCACCGCTGTCATCGTGACTGTCGTGGTGTGTCAACATGGCTGTTCGCTGCGCGACCAATCCACTTCCACTCCCATGTGCGCTTCCTGGCTCCTCGTGGTGTTCCGTGCCGCCGTTGCCTGCAGGCAATGTCTTCCTCTGCTTGCGTGTGTTGCCCAGGCGACGCCCCCTGTGCGCCGTCTTCGTCGCACCTGCCGGTTTCTTCGCAATGGGCGGTTTGGACACAGCAGCAGTGGCGGTGGCGGTGGAGGTGTGACTGTCACCAGGGTGGCTGTGCTGTTGATGCGTTGGGTGCTGCGTGACATCCACAGTGCTGCCCGTGCTGCTGCTGTTCATGCTGCTGCCAGCACCACTCACCACCTCCTGCTGGTGCTGGTGCTGGTGGTGTCCTGGCTGCACGGTTTGGTCTGCAAACGTCTCGAGATCGCGCCAGTGGTCCTCCGTCTGCTGCGCCAAGCGAAATACTTCATCGCTCGGCATGTTCGACTGCCGAAACACGGCAGAGTTCATGTACTCGTCTTCGCCATGCTGCTGCTGCTGCTGTTGTTGGTCATGTTGGTGTTGGTGTTGGTGCTGCTCATGTTGCTGCTGCTCATGTTGTTGCTCATGTTGCTGTTCTTCGTGCACGTGCTCCCAGTGCTCGCGGGCCTTGCGTTCCTCCTCCTCTGGCGCGTTCGTGTACCAGTTTGCATCACAGTTCCCGTACACATCGTCTGGTGTCACCGCAGAGCCGCCGACATCGGCTTCGAGTTGCATTACATTGCGTTGCGTTGTGTTGCGTTGTGATTTGTGTTGGGGGCACATCATGACAAACGTGAGGAGGGGGATGTGAGTAAGCGAGAGATGGCACGTGGAGAATTGTGCGTGATGACAGCACATGCTAGTACTGCGCACACACACTAAACCACACACAACACTAACAAAAACACAACCACACATACACACACACAACCACAACCACAACGACAAGTCTCGTTCCCATTTTTGAATACGCACCAGCAGGCACGTTGACTGTGGTCTCCTCGTCACTGTCATCAAAGTCATCATCGCTGTCATCAAAGTCATCATCATCGTCGTCGTCGTCATCATCCCAGTCATCATCGTCATCGGAGAACGTATCCACTTGTCCACTGCTGCCGTCACCGTCACTGCCGTCGACAGACACGGACGGGAACACGCTTCCGTTGGCGCTCACGCCGCCATGGCCAAGATGGTTACGCAAGGTGTCGTGATGTTGCGTGCCGCTCACATCGTCTGCAGTTGGCGACGCGCGCGTGTCTGTGCCTGTGCTGTTTGCATCCTCGTGTGCACGCCTGCCTGCAGGCAACGGTGGCTGGCTGAAACGCCGCTGCGCATTGGGGCTGTTGCGTTTCATAATGACGTTTGTGAACCTGCGCAGCTTCTTTCCCACCGCCTTTTTCGCGTGCATGACGTGGGACGCGAGCGGGGAGTTGGGCGCTGACGGGCCCGTTGACGCCGACGACGTGGAATCCAACCGCCCTTGCATCTGATGGTGGTGGTGGTGGTGGTGGTGGTGGTGGTAGGGAGTAATGATGGTGGTGACGATGGGTATGCGTTGGTGTGCGCGTGTGTGCGGGAGAGAAGAAGACGTGAGTCCACACAGACATACGGGTGTACACAAGCGCATGAACACATGCACACAAGTACATACAAAGATGCACACATGCTCACCGTGAACATACACGCACACACATGCACACAAACACACACACACACAAGCCCGCATGTACATGCAGGCGCGCATGTCTCACCATCCATCAATCTTTAAACTCTCTCCTCACCCTCCCCCCCCCGCCAACTTCAACGCACCATGAGTTGCGACTTGCGATTCTCTCGCAAAAGCTTCTGCTGCTGTTTCATCAGCCGCCCCTTTGCCTTCACAAGCGCCCTGCGCAACACACACGCACACACACGCACGCACGCATATGTGTACAGCAAGACAACGTGAGTGGAAGCAAAGGAGAGCGATTGTGACACGCACGAACATGCGTGCGCGCATGCTCGGAAAGGTGAGTATGAATGCATGTGTTTGTGTGTGTATGCATGTGCTTGGATGCACAATTTGCGTGCATTTGTGTGCATTTGCGTGCATGCGTACTTTCTGCGCTCTGCGCTCTGATATCCAATCTTGGCCAGCTGGTCTGCGGTAGCATCCTGGTTAGCAATGTAGTGCAAGGCAGTGCAAGGCAAGGTGTGCCGGAGTCGATGAGAGTCGAGCAACTGTTATGGGAGCATGCGCACGCATGTCCAACAGCAGCCGCGAAATTGTGCACAGACGAACACTTCCAGAAGAACACACATCAACACACATACATGCGCACACATGCGCACGCAGACAGACGGACATGTTTGGGTACATGATAATGCACGCTCACATACATCTGCATGCAGACACACACACACACACACACATCTGCATGCAGACAGACATGCTCACCGCCAGCTGGTGTCCTGCGATTTTGAAGTTGCGAAAGCTGCTCTCAAAGTCGGAAAAGCCGTTCTACAAAAAGATTGAGAGAGGGGACAAAGCAAGGGTAAGTGCTGACGTGTTGTGCTTGGCGAGGGTGGCGGAGACCGTGTGTCCTTACAGCACAAATACAACCCGACGACACACACACACACACACATGACCGCACAGTTGAAACACACACGCACACATGACCGCACGGGTGGACACACACACACACACACATACACACAAACACACACATACACACAAACACACACACACACACAGTTCAATACACATAAACCCAACAACAGACGCGTACACCCCACACAGAGCACACACACACACACACACGCACCTGGTGAAGCCAGGCGACGACTTCTTCGCATGACCAGTCTGCTAGCGCGTGCACCGGTGGCGGTGCCTCCATGAACGCGCTCATCGACATGCCTGGGCGGTGTCAACACGGAGATCACCTTTGGTTCCGCTTGGCGGGCTGCTTGGTTTCGCTGGGCTGGTGCGTGGAATGAAGTGTGAGGTTGCTCGCCTGCTTGCTTTTTCTGCTTGCTTCTCGTGTGTTCGTGTTGAGTGAAGTGGCAGGGTCCGATCGGCTGATGGAGAAGAGAGACGGGGCCAGCCAATGTCTGCTTCTGCTGTGGTGCGTCTGAAGGAGTTGTGGCGGGAAGTTGCATACGGCACGGCACGCACAGGTGTGCAGCGTGTGGTGTGAGCGCGAGCTGACGACAGGCTGGGAGTGAGAGCACAACAGGGTGAGCAAGCGGGGGCGTTCGTGCCTATGCGCCGTGCAACCACAACCGAGGGGGAAGCAGGCGCTGCTGTTGTTGTCTTCTGTTTTCGTGCGGCTGCTGTTTGCTGCTTGTTGCATGAACATTACGTTACCTTGATTGAGGACAGCAGCAGCCTGCCACACGACGATCAACAGCGCGCGGCGCAGCGCAGCGCAGAAGAAACGCAATCACACACAGCTCAATCAAGCACGACGGCTCGTGTGTTGAAACACGCACACACTCTCCCTGCTGAATCAAAGTACCAAAGGAGGAAGGCACGCACACCAAGAAGAAGAAGAAGAAGAAGAAGAAGGTCGGTTGGTTTGGTGTGGTGTGGGTTTGGTTGGAGTGTGGTTTGTGTTGGTTGTGGGAACGCTCCAACACATACACACCACACGCACCACATCGCTGGCTGGCCTTGCTCGTTTCCGTTTTCCTTGCGCCTCGAATGCGAAACATGCAGGGTGAGTGATTCGCCCGATTACAGACAATTATTGAAAGATTCAATATAATCGTCGATCCTGACGAAGGACCGAAGGCACCGAAGAGGTTGTTTGTGTGTGGATATGGGTGCAGCTTTGTGGTGTCACCGTCCGACTGTCACTGTCGCACTGTATCATCACTTCTCTTGTGTTGTTTATGTATCATGAGTTCTTGAACCAACAGTGTGGAATAGGCAGAGATGTGAACAACAGACAGTGGAGACTGCATCTGCCGCGAACGGAGCAGATCAACTGTTAGTGCATTGGAACAGAAGACAAAGAAGAAGATCTGAAGATGAACAACCCAAGAAGAAGAACACAATGAACACAATGAACACAATGGACAGTTCTAGAGTTTGAACAACTTGAATCAGGTGAGCAGATGAGCAGTAATGTAACAACGTAGCAATCTGAGAATCTGCTCTACATTTGCTTGTTCGAGCAAGGTGGACATACATGCTCATGCACAGATGCACCGATGAACACTTGAACAGAGGAAGGAAGGGAACCGAAGCAGAATCCGGGGTTTTTTTCTGTGGCTGGAGCGAGGGGCACAGGGAAACAACGACCACCCCGCCCCAGCAACAGGGAGCACAGCAATACAGCTCAACGCTGCCAGACCTCAAGGCTGGAAGACCATGCTGCGAATGTACGCAAGCACAACAGCGAGAATGACAGCGAGCGCTGAAATAAGCCGCATGGGGTGCGCCTGCAGGAGCTGCAAGCTATTGGCCACAAGCCCAAGCACGCTGGACGCTCTCTTCTGCTCTGTTGCAATTGCGCGCACAGCGGGCGCTATGTTGTTCGCCTCAACAACAAACGGCTGGTTGTGCGCGCGCGCATGTGTGCGAATGGCCTCAATCACTGCCTCACGTGTTTGCTGTCGCAGGGGCTGAGCCGCCCCCTCAAAGCGTCCGCCCTCAACAGCCGCCGCTTGCACCACAGCCCCCACGTTTACGCCCTGGTTGCGCAGAGCCGCTTGCACGTGGTCTGCTTGCCCAATGGCGTCTGCGCCCTCACGTTCGCAGCCCAAGATGACGGCAACACACGGCACCTGACTCTGGCACAGCCTCTCCACGAAGAGCGTGTAGTTGGACTTGTCGCCCGCAAGCAGCGCGCCGCGGCGCATCACCAGCACAACGGCGTGCACGCCCTGGGTGATGGCTGGGCCCAGCTGCTGCTGAACATCAGCACAGTATGATTCAAGGTCACCCGTGTTTGGATCGTCAATGGCCGCCTGCACGCTCGCCACTTGAACGTATTCCATTTGGTTTGGGTCCGGCAAGACTTGCTGTCCGCCAAACCGGCGCATGTTGTTGCCTCGCAACAGTTGTTGGACCTGAGCCCTGTCCGCTTCCTGGTCGCCGATGATCAGCACCCGATGTTGCAAAAACCTCATCATGGCTGCAGTGTCCTTGTTCCGTCGCGGCGCGAGTGTGAATGACGATGACAAACTTGTGAAAGTGAACTTGTGTAAATGTGTGTATATGTGCGTGTGTGCAAATGAACTTGGATTGAGTGACAGAGAGGGAGAGTGAGTGAGTGAGAGAAGGGGAGTGAGTGAGTGCACTTGTGACTATGAGAGAGTGTGTGCGTGTGTGTAGTGTGTGTGCGTGTGTGCGTGAGTCGCGCAATAGGCCAGTGGGTTGACACAAGGAAAAAATGGTTGTAATGTAACACAGTGCTTCCTTTGTTTGTGTTCATCTTTGTCTGCTTCGTTGAGTGCGGACAAGGTTGTGGTTGACTCAGCAAAGCTGCCTCTGCGGCCAGCTGTCTAGCTGTGTCCCTGCGTTACATGCTTCTTGCTTGCGTCTTGCTTCTTGGGGTTTCTTTGTTGTGTCTGTTTCGACACAGTCCCTGCCTCCAGTCGACGTATGTATGTCACCCCACCTCAGTCACGAGCAACACAGACAGTCACTGATGAGGAGAGAATAGCAACCGGGCGTTGGTGCTTTGGGGGGTCGGTGTGTCACGTCATGGTGTCACATCATGTGATTGGACCAGAAGTCTGTGACTCCAAGTTTTGGATTGCTGGAGCAACTGGCATGTGCAATGGGCGCAGCAGGGGCGGGGCATTCTTGCAAAGTGCTGTTGCACTTCTGCCATGTGCTTTGATGTGATGACACACATATTCGTGATTCTCCGCTTCTCCAATGCGGTGAAAGGAACAAAAAACAGACGTGTATTGGAACGAAGATTGGAAACAATGAACAGCGCACACACGCGCGCAAACCCCCCAACGGCAACACCACAGAGGGAGCAAGCGGCGCCAAATCACAACAAGCAAGAGCACTCGCTGTGTGTGTCGCTTGCTTGCAGGCAACAAAACAACTTCAGCACGGCTCAACAACCAACCAACAAGCAAGCACGGTGGAACGGAACGCAAAGGGGAGGGGGGAAAGGAAGAAACAGCTACATTTGAGTTTTGTTGTTGTTGTATGGGGCTGAGGGTGTGGAGTGTGAGGGTGTGAGGGTGTGAGGGGGTTCACTGGTGCGGGGTGATGGCAAAGGTGCGCAGGGCGCCGTCCTGGCCACCGCTCATCACAGTCGTGTCGTCAAGCCAGGCGACCTGCGTGTGTGAGTGAGTGAGTGAGTGAGTGAGTGAGTGAGTGAGTGAGTGTTTGTGTGGGTGTCAATGTGAGTGAGTGAGTGAGTGAGTGAGTGAGTGAGTGAGTGAGTGAGTGAGTGAGTGAGTGAGTGAGTGAGTGAGTGAGTGAGTGAGTGAGTGAGTGAGTGAGTGAGTGAGTGAGTGTGTGAGTGAGTGAGTGAGTGTGTGTGTGTGTGTGAGTGATTTAAATGAGTGTGAGTGTGAGAGTGTGAGTGTAAATGTGAGTGTGGGTGTCAATGTGTGTTTGGCCAGGTCGCTCACATTCATGTCCACCTCAACAAACACAGTTACCGCCACCCCAACCCCCACCCCCACATGCATCATCCCCCCACCATTGCGCCGTACCGCGGTGACGTCGTGCTGCGGGTGCGCGCCCTTGATGGCAATGCGCTTTGTTGCCTTGTCCATGTTCCACACAATCACGTTCGTGTCAAGCGACGAGCTGGAGCAGAGGACCAAGGAGACAGGAGGTGTGTATGTGTGTGTGTGCGTGGTTTTGTGTGCGGGTGAGTGAGTGAGTGAGTGAGTGAGTGAGTGAGTGTGAGCATCGAAGACCGCCAAACAGGCGTCAAATCCAAGGCTAGAATCATCGTCATCATCACAGTGGTTGCGCGCACCTTGCGAGGAGGCGGGAGTTGGGGCTCCAGGCGAGCGCGTTGATCTTCGCCGTGTGGAAGCGCCACCGGTTCATTTTCTACACACACACACACACACACACACACACACACAGAGACAGAAAGACAGACAGAAAGAAGCGGGTTCAGTCAAACGGGGGTGGATCAGGGGATGCGTGCCAGGCGTGCGGGTTGAAGTGGACAAGGATTATGTGCGCGCGTGTGTGTTCATGTGTGCGTGTGTGTGTGTTCATGTGCGTGTGTGTGTGTTCATGTGCGTGTTTGGTTGTGACTTACGAGGGAGAAGTCGCTGCGATCAAAGACGTACACGTTGCGGTTCGCATCACCTGCATACGCGCGCGCGCGCACACACACACACACACAGAGCAGTCGAAAAGGGGCAGAGTGAGAACAAGCACGAGGACTACGACATGTATGTACGCAAGCGTGCATTCGTGCAAGGCACACGTGTGCGTGCGTGTCTGTGTGTCAGTACCGGAAGCGAGGTGTGCTGCGTCTGGGGAGTAGGCGAGGGCGGTGACGGGGCCAGAGGCATCAAGCACCTACAGCAGTTTGCGATGAGGAACAGGACGACAGGGAAGGAGTGCGAGTGGCAGACGTGTTGAGGGAAAAATCGTGAGCCGAGCAAGCAAGCCACAGCACACACAGACACAGACATAAGCAAGGCAGACATCAACGCACACCACATCACCACCGAGAGGAGCGCGTGCACCTTCTTCTCGGCAAGGCCGGCGTCTGCCACGTCGTAAATGCGGATCTTGCCGTCCTTCCCGCCGACAGCGGCCTCCTTCGCATCTGGCGACAGCGCACACGCCTGGGCAGTGGTTGATTGGTGGCGGTGAGTGAGTGAGTGAGTGAGTGAGTGAGTGAGTGAGTGAGTGAGTGAGTGAGTGAGTGAGTGAGTGAGTGAGTGAGCGATTGAGTGATTGAGTAAGTGAGTGTGTGTGTGTGTCGCTGGTAGCGCATGCACGTGCGTTAACACGTGTTGTGCTCTCGCCTTCCTCTTTCCAATTGTACGCACCTGTGGCTCGTAGTCGACCGGCAGGCGGGCTGTCACGTTACCGCGCACAACCACCTGAACGCGGCAGAAGATGTGCACATGCATGTGTGAGAGAGGATGTGAGCGAACGTGTGCACACGTGTGAACCATCAACTTCCCGAAACGACAACGCGAGCACAAAACAAAACACGATTCTTTGAATTCAACATACAAGTCTGGCACACACAGAGACACACAGACACGCACACACACAGACACACACACACACACAGACACACAGATAGACAGACAGACACAGACAGACACATACGCGCGCAGGTATGCTGTTTTGACCTCGTTGAGGCAGGCGATGAGGGTAACACCGGCGGCGTGCGCCACGTCGTTGGGCGTGCTCTCCACCTCAAAGTGGTTACTGGTCGGACGAGGTGCAAGGGCGGGGACGGAGGCAAAGATGCATGCAGGCAACACAATCACAATGTGAGTGCAATGGGAGCGTGGAGGGAAAATACGGAAGAGAAACGACACCCAGAGACCAGTGACACACGGACGGACACGGCCAGTCACAGACGAAGAACACGAGCAGTGACACGAATAGCGACAGAGGCGCATGCGTAGACGCAGACGCAGATAGATACGCACGCACGCACGCACGCACACACACACACACACACACACACACACACACACACACACACACACACACACACACACACACAAAGCAGCAACAGGAGCGTACCCGAGGGCGTCTGCGCCGAGCGGGGTGACGGCTGCGGTGTCGGCGATGGAGGCGGCCACAAACACGCCGTCAGCAGCCGCCATGGCGAGCACAGAGTTGTCAAACGACTGCTTCAGCTCCGTCGCAAGCCCGCTCGACAGGTCGTACCGGCACACCTTGCCTGCAGGCACGCACAGTGAGTGAGAGAGTGAGAGAGAGAGAGAGAGAGAGAGAGTGAGTGAGTGAGTGAGTGAGTGCCAGTTTGTGTGTGCGAGTGAGTGAGGTAGGTGAGTGAGTGAGTGAGTGAGTGAGTGAGTGAGTGAGTGAGTGCATGTTGTGAGTGATTGAGTTGTGAACATTTGTTTGCACCATGTCCTGTCGCCCACCATCATAGGAAGCGCTGTACGCCTCGCCAGATCCAGGCACGGCAGTGAGCGCAGTGATGGCGCGGTTGTGGCCCTGGTGGGGACGGAGAAGGAGGTGAGGTGGGTGGAAGGGGGGGGGGGGTAGCGTGGGCAGGACGGATCGAGCGAGGCCAGCAGGAACATCACATTACACCACACGCACGCACGCACACACACACACACACACACACACACACACGCACACGCACGCACGCACACACACACACACACACACACACACACACACACACACACACACACACACAAACATTTGCGTTACCGTGATGACGCGCTTTGGGGTGGCGGGGTTTGCTTCGTCGAGGAAGTAGATGTGGCCGTTGAGGCCAACAGAGATGATGTGCTCGCCCTAAACCATTACATACACATGCACACATGCATACGCACATGCACGCAGAAGCAGGCGGGGTGAGAAGGAGACGTAAGGCGGAAGCAATGAGAGGACACAGAAGGGGAGTGGCCCGCGATGGTCGCAAGGGAGAGCGGAGAACACGAATAGCAAGCAAGTACACAGCCCAACACCCGCCGCACTCACTATCATCAAACACCAACAACACGACCACCAGCACCAGCACCAGCACCAACAACACGACCAGCACCAACAGCACGACCAGCACCAAACGGACCATCCAGAGGCAGCCGAGCTGCTGGTTGTCGAGCGCGTCCTCAAAGGGGAACGCCGTCACAAGCTCCTTGCTCTCCGCATTCCACATCTGCACGCGGTGTGGTGATGGGGAAGTGAGGAGGGAAAGAGGGAGGAGGAGGAGGAGGAGGGGAATTCGAACATCGCATGCAGACAAACAAGAACGACATGGACATACATACGCAGACACACACACACACACACACACACACACACACACACACAGAGCAGCAAGAGCAGCAGCAGCGAGAGCAGGACCTTGACGGTCATGTCGGCGGATGCGGTGATGAAGCGCTTCGAGTCGGCGGACCAGCTCACAGCATACACGCCGCGCTATGGGGCAGTGGTGCGCATGCACGAATGCACGAATGCACGAACGCACGAATGCATGGGCGTGTGGGTGCGTGTTAAGTGAGTGCGTGTTGGGGCAAAGAGGAGGTCATGGTTGGTGGTGGTGGTTGGACGGTATATGTGAGACAATGCCATTCCAGTGTGCAATCAAGCAAGCTTCATGTTCAAGCACCACGAAGCATCAACGTGTGCGCGTGTGTGTACCGCGTGCGCCTTTTCGCCGTCCTTGAGCTCGGAGAGAAGCTCGCCCGTCTTGCCGTCGTACACAAACACCTGTGCAATGTGTGCAGCGATGGCGTGATGGAGGTGACGCAGTCAGGCCTCTTCGCTTCAGCATGGAACACACACCACACAACACACACGCACACGCACATACATATGCACACAGACAGACACAGACGCGCACACACGCACACACAGACAGACACACACACAGTTGATACATCTGGCCCTTCCCCCCGCCCCTGTTGTGCGCTGTGGGTGCAGGCTTTACCTTGCCGTCTGCGCCGGCGGAGACGAAGAAGGCGCCGTCGGGGGAAAAGCGCACAGAGTTGACAAAGTTGGAGTGGTTCTGCACACACGCACGCACGCCATAGTAGTAGTAGTGGTGGTGGTGGTGAGGGTGATTGGCGATGAACATGGGCCGTTTTTTGTTCGTGCGTGCATGTGCGTCTGTGTATGTGTATGTGCGTCTGTGTGTGTGTGTGTGTGTGTGTGTGTGTGTGCGTACGTTTGACTTGTGGTCGAGCTTGAAGGGCGGGCCGGCGTAGAATCCGACGTGCGCATCGTCAGAGGCTGTCGCCACGCGGTACGGCCGGTTCTAGCGCGGACAGCAGTGGGCGAAGGGATGGTGATGGTAGGTGGTGGTGGTAGGTGGTGATGGTGGTGGATATTGCATGGATTGTGGATGATGTTGGGTGGATGGATGGTAAGGTTGAATGGGTTGAATGGGACGGATGAGCGACAAGCAGGGGAACCCGCGCTCAAAGGTGACAATGTACAAATTGCATCTGCACACGTGCATGAGCGCGACAAGAAGCAACACCACCATCACCACCACCAACAAACAACAGCATGGTGTGCATGTGTGCGACGTACGGGCTTGACGTCGATGGAGTTTGCGACCTTTGTGTGGCCAATCAGCTCTCCAACAGATGAGCCGCTAAGTGTGCAGGGCGGTGTGGTGGGACGGTGGTGTGGGCGAGGGTGTGTCGTTGGTGGCAGTGTCACGCTTGTGCAGGGGTGATGGCATGTGAAACAACAACAACAACAACAACAACAACAACAACAACAACAACAACAACAACAACAACAACAACAACAACAACAACAACAACAACAACAACAACAACAACAACGCCGTCGTAACTGCACCTGTCCCAGAGAAAGGCGTGTGCGTAGCGCTCGCCGCTCTCGCCGCACACGACAATGCGCTTGCTGTCCTCTGTCCACGCAAGGTCTGAGAACAAAGACGAAGGGCGAGGTAGTTGGTGTGCAGTGTCGCGGCGTAACTCTCATGTATGTGACAACTACAAACACACACACAAACATACACACACGCACACACACACACACAGACACATACACACACACACACACACACACACACACACACGAACACAGACACACAGACACACATCCCACCCCCTTCTCCGCAACACACGTGCGACAATGTCGTGCGGGTGTTCGTACCGAGGATGCGGCCTGCGAGCGGGCGGTACTCGTACTTGAGCGCGTGCTCCTCCTGCGTCGTGTCCCAGATGCGAACCTTGCCCGTCACATCTGCACCACAACCGACCACAACCATCACAACCAACCGCAACCGCAAACACAAGCAGCAGCCACAAGAAGCACAAGCATGTGTGTGTGTGTGTCAGCAGCATGTAACAAGGTATCGTGGTGTACAGGAGTGGTGACGAGCGGACGAGCACAGGCAGTGCAGCAGGACATTACAGCAGTGATGTGCACACGCGTGAGTGCATTTTACCAGCAGCAAACTTTTCGAATCTTTGACTATCACACACACACACACACACATGTACGCACCTGCGGAGGCGACGTAGAAACCGGATGGGGCAAACTTGGCCACGGTGGTCTGCGCAGCGTGCTCGCTGTACGTGTAGCCCTTGGATGGGTCCTGTGACGTGTGACGGTGCGCATGTCAAGGATTCGATTGTCGGTGGGGGGAAAGCTGTGCCAGCACAGAGAAACAAGGAGGCACACAAACACAAATGCAGAAGGGCAGAGCGGCATTCAAAACACAAAGACAGACCGGCACATGCGCGCCTGCACGCAGGTCCACACACATGTACGTACACACATGCACAACCAACGAACCTCGACATCGCGGACGACGATGGTTTTGCCGTGAGGGTAGACAAAGTACTTGCCCTTGGGATCGGCACTGAGCACAAAGGGCTTGCCGCGCTCGCAGCGTGGGTTGGGCAGGTACACCTCCTCTGCAAAATCCGAAAGCACAAACAACACACAGAGGGGAAGAGAGAGAGAGAGAGAGTGTGTGTGTGCGTGTGTGTGTGTGTGTGTGTGTGAAGGTATGGTTGGTTACGAAAGTAATGCACTGGTCACCGCCAACACACACACACACACATACACGCACACACAGACACAGGCAGACGGACAAACAAGCAACAACGACGGCCGCGTGTTGAGCGTTGGTTCCAGTTTGCGACTCAGCACAATTCAACATGGTGCAGGACTGGTACAGCACTCACTTGCTTCGAAAGACATGGTTGTTGTTGGTGGTGCTGTTGGTGCTGTCTGTATCTGAGTCTTGATATCTGCGTCTGAGTGCTTGTTTCCGTGTGCTGGTTCCAATCGAGGTCCTTTTCCGTTGCAACAAAAGAGAGCAAATACATACATAACACATTGCAGTGAGCACTCGATGCGACCAGTCTAAACACTGCTCCAGAATAGAACATGGCTTCACACACACACACACACACATGGCTTCACATACATGGCTTCACATACGTGGCTTCATACATGGCTTCACACACACACATACAAACACATACAAACAAACACACACACACATACAAACACACACACGCATACCCAAACATGACGCACATACACACACACACACATCCTCACGCACACACACACATACACACACGCACACTCCCTCACGCATACCCAAACATAACACACACTGTCTCGCTCCCCACCAACAAACCACCACTGCAAATGCCGCACACATTTCACTCACGTCGTTCGTCTGACAAATCCAGCTCGTCGTCTTCCTCTTCTTCCTTGTTTGGCTTGGAGCTGTCAAATGTGACAGTTCTTGCCTTGCTCTCAAAATAGCGCATCCCGCCCATTTAAGAACATCTTCGTAAATCTTCCACCACTCTTCCTCTCACGGCTTCTGCTTTGCGCACACACACGTGGTGGTGGTGTTGGCGCTTGTGCCTCATTCGCTGCCTGTCTCTTCCGTGTGCACTCTCCACACCCCACACCGACCAACCACACACACCAACCGACCATGCCGCGACCACCCCGCCCTGCCGCGGCCATCATCACGGCCAAGAGTGAGTTGTTCAGCGCAGTGTCCAATGCTCTGTGTGTGTGTGAAGATAGAGTGCACTGTCATGGACGTGCATGTGTGTGCACGTGTGTGCCTCTTGCTTGTGACTCCTTGAGGCTGCCAGTGACCGAGCAAGCTCACTTCAGCTTTGCACCGAAGCCACCCACCACTGAATCTCACCCATCGCATCACCCCTCCTCCTCCTCCTCCTCCTCCTAACACGCGCACACAGAACTCATCAATCACGACAAGCGCCACCATGCTCGCGAGGAGCTCATGAAGGTGCTCAGCGGCCGCCGAAGGTTCGTCCACCACACCTCATCATGGCCATCATCCACTCACACTCATCCTCATGCTTCCACCATGCACTCACTCGTTCTCCTTACTCCCTCACCCACTCATCCCCCCTCGGTGCTTCCGTGACCGCCTCAGGTTTGACTGGTCACTGGACCACGAGAAGGCCGCTCTCATGTGCATCAAGATTTGCATCGACCTCAAGAAAGGTACACAACAAAAGGAGCTTGGTTCTCCCCCATTACCTCTCCCTCTTTCGTTTCAAACCACACCTTCTTGGATTGTGAGATGATGATTTACAACTTGGTCCGTGTTCCCGATTCCTGTTCATCAGGGTGTTGAAGCCAAATTCAAGTTTACCGATCACACATCCAACCACACTTTTGTTCAAAGACAATGCTCTTGTCTTTCCCTCTTTTGCTGCCGTCCACAGCGTCCCCCCTCTCCTCTTCTCCCGCTTTCCTTCTTTCTCCCCTTGTGCTGAGTTTGTGAGACGATGATTTGTAACTTGGTCCGTGTTCCCGATTCCTGTTCATCAGGGTGTTGAAACAATTCAAGTTCACTGATCGCAAACCACACACTTTGCTGTGCAGTGAACACACAAGTTCTGCACAGCCTCCCGCAATTGTTTTGTCTCCTCTTCTTCTTCTTCACCTTCCCTTTTCCTCTTCCGTTCACGCTGCCGCTGTTGAGATGATGATTTACAACTTGGTCCGTGTTCCCGATTCCTGTTTATCAGGGTGTTGAAGCTAAATTCAAGTTTACTGATCAATACGCAGCGTCTTTGTTTTGACTCTCCCCATTTTCACGTTTGCCTTTTTGACACACACACACAACACACACACTCCTTCGCTCACTCGCTCACTCACCCCCCCCCCCCCACGCACACCACTGCCACACAGGTCCCGAGGCAAAGGATGTGCTGCACAAGTACCGCAACATGACCGGCGAGAAGCACAAGGACTCGTTTGAGCGCGTGCTCACCCTGTACCTGTCCGAGTGCCAGCGCCGCTTCGACATGGCGGAGCGCGTCGCCCGCGGTGAGCAGGTCACAGAGCCCAAGATGGTCTACTTTGACGATGAGGACGAAGCAGACGAGGCGGACGAGGACGAAGAGGAGGAGGAGCACAGCGACGCTGAGGCTGAGCCAAAGGCCGAGGAGAAGAAGGAGGCGCCCGCAGCTGCCCCCGCCTCCACCGTTGAGGACGACGAGGCCACCAAGGCGCAGAAGGCCAAGCTCGAGGACCTGGAGGAGATGGAGACGCCCGAGTCTGTGCTCATGGCTGCCGTCACCACAATGGGCACCAGCGACCGCACCTGGCGTGCCGTCGCCGCCCCGTGGCTGCGCTTCCTCTGGGAGGCGTACCGCAACTGCCTCGATGTCCTCAGGTGTGAGACGCCAGCCTTTTGTGCTAAAAGCTAAATGTCTGAGGGAGAATGGTGGCGTTGCATCTGGTGGTCTCATCAAACCCTTGCGGTAAAAAAAAACGGCACCCTTCGCTTGCTTGTGCGTGACTGCTGTCTGTTTTGCACATTCACACACATTCACACACACACACACACTCACACACACACACACACGTATTTACACTTCCCGCATCACATCAACTCATATTTATTGCCACCCTACCCACTTGCTAATCAAACAGGAACAACGTGCACTACGAGCAGCTGTACTACCAGACGGCGCGTGACGCCATGGAGTTTTGCAAGCGCCACAACCGCCGCATGGAGTTTAACCGCCTCTGCGACACGCTGCGCAACCACCTGCGCCAGTCGTACACGTGGAAGTCGGACACCAACATCAAGCTGCGCAACGAGGACACCTTTGAGCGCCACGTGACGCTGCGCCTCACCGCCGTCAAGTTTGCCCGCGACCTCTCCCAGTGGCGCCAGGCCTACCGCGTCATCAACGACGTCTCAGACCTCCTCAAGGACAGTGCTGTGGTGCGTATTCAACAATCACCTCTGTCCGTGTCTGCCTTCACTTGACTTGGTTCGCTTAGTTGATTTGCCCCACACACGAGCAAACAGAACCAGCGTTGCACATTTGGCAACGCTGCATACATTCCCTTGACTCGTGGCAACCCAATTCCCAAGCTTTACACACACCCTCTTATTAACGACCCACTGCACTCGGTTGTCCCTGACAGATCCCCAAGATCCGCACGTCGTACAACTTCCTGCGCCTTGTTGCTGAGCTGTTCGTGCGCAGCCGCGACTTTGCCTTCCACGCCGCTGCCTGCCAGCAGATTTTCCTCCTCTGCCAGGACTGGCCCAGCGACTTCTCCGACCAGGGTTGGTCCCACAGTTGGTGTTGGTGTTGGTGGCCGCTATTCCTTTTATGACGTTGCTCTGTGTGCTTGCAGTTCAGTGTCGCATCATCTCCCTTTTGTCACACGTTTCTCCGACAATGCCCGGGGTTCTTGTTGTCCACCCTCACCACTGATTGTATTACCTGTCTTCCCCTGCCCCTCACGACAGAGATCAGCGCCGCCGCAAACGTTGCCGTGCTGTCTGCTCTTGCTGTGCCCATTGCCAAGAACGACTCGAGCATCAAGGACGCCAACGCCTTTACCGGCCGTGACTACCAGACCCGCCGCGAGGGCCAGTTCAAGGGTGAGTTGAATCAAGCCACACGTTGATGCCGTTGCTGAATCGGCCCGACGACTGAAGTCCTTCCTGCTCAGTTGAACGCAGAAATGCGCTGCTCTCTCTCTCTCTCTCTGTTTCCTGCCTTTCTCATGGACTGACCGGTTGCCTCTGCTTCCTTTTCTGTTCAGCCCTTCTCAAGCTGCAGACTGTTCCTACCCGTCAGTCTCTCCTTGAGTCCCTGGTGAGGTTTTGGACAACGGCATTTTGCTTGTCGCTGTCTTGTGCGAAACGCAAGCAGTTCCATTGTGCTGTGAACATGTGCTCCCACTGAATCGGCTCGTTCTCATTTCACACCAATGCTTTTCACGTCGCGTGCAGAACGAGAGCTCTGCCCTTGCCCTTGCCCACGAGGACGTCCGCGGCCTGTTTGGTCTCGTCGAGCTCGAGTTCAGCCCCGACCGTCTGCGCGACCAGGTTCGCCTGTCTTCATCTTGATGCATGACTGCCGGCATCCTTGGACACTCTCAACAACATGCAACAACGACTGGTCGTGTGTTTGTGTGCTGACATGCAATCGTTTGTGGTGATTGCCTTGTTGCTAAGCCATCACCTTTGCGCTGTCGTTCACCTTTGCGTCTACCCTCCCTCATCTCTACCCTCCCTCGCACCACCCTGTTTTTTGTCAACAGGCTGTGAAGATGTTTGCGCTCTTCTCCGACGATGAGGAGTTTAGCAAGCGCAAGTACCAGTCGTACCGCGACGTGCTGGAGTACGCCATCTCCATGCGCATCCTCACACAGGTTGGTTCAACCTCGAGCAGCGCTTTTGCGTTTCATGGCATGATACAGCCACGTTCCTGCTGTCTTCCCATGGCATTGTCGCCGCCTTCTACCCTCTTTTGCCTGTCCTCCTTTTCCTTCATTTGCGGAACTATGATGCAACAATTTAACTTACCTACATTCCTCGAACTGCACCAAGCAGTCATGAGACAAACCTTATTCGTCAACTGAGTTCCACATGTGTCTCCCCCCCTCCTGTACTCAAGCTTAGCGAGCTGTTTATCATGGTTGCATTGCTTTTGTCCTCGTGTTCTCAACCATCACTCGCTTACTCACGACTCTGTCCAACCATGTGGTTTTCCTTTCTATCGCGCCCTTGTGATCTCGGCTTTAGCTCTCGTACGTGTACACGACCATGACTCTGGACAAGCTTCAGTCATGGCTTCCCTTCTGCAACAGCTACTCCAAGGTAACAATATTGTAAATCACACTGCCCACGACCCAGCTGCGTGTGGCTGGCTGACTAGACGTTGTTTGGTGCTTGCTTTGTTTTGGTGCGAAGGCAAACAACTTGTCTTCTCAAACTTTTCAAATCATCTCCGAAACAAGCCTTCACACGCACTGTTTTCCCATTCTCCCACTTTGTCCTCGCTTTGTCCTTGTGTCGTTTCAGCTTGAGCTGCACATTGCCAATGCCGTCAAGGCTGGCGTGTTGCATGTGCGCTTTTCCCACTTTGACAACTGCATCAAGTTCACCTCGGGCGTGCAGTCGTCCAACGTGCACCGCAGCGCCGGCGCCGAGCTCGAGTCTCTCCGCGCCCGCATGAGCCAGAACCCGCTCAGCACCCTCGCAGGGTAAGCCTTTTCGCATCTATAGGCGTGCTCATGTATCTGTGCGTGCGTAGGCGCGTGTGTTTTGAGTTCTGCTTACCTGCACACCACCCGCTCGGTGTTTACCTACCAACCCTCAAATTTCCCACGCCATTCACCACGGCATGTTCCGCGTTTGCTTGCTGCCCCCAGTCGCCTGCAGGTTGTTGGCCACATGATTGAGCCCGAGCAGCTGCGTGCACCGCTTGTGTCTGGCATTGCCGAGGCTGCGGAGAAGGCGCGCCACGAGATGCACAGCCGCCAGGATGTGCAGCTCAAGCGCCGCATGGCCGAGAAGCAGGCCCAGCAGGAGGAGCAGCAGCGCCTTCGCGAGAAGCAGCTCCGCGTACGTATTGCGTCCCTGTTCGCCATATTGCTTTTTTTTTGCAGTTTAGGTGTTGCTGTGGCTTGTGAGTGGCTGCTTCTGCTGCTGTGTCGCGCCGCACTCCTGCGCGTGCCCGTGTATGTATGTGTTGCTTGCGTCCACGCGTGTGCATCGGTTTGCCCTTGCTTACACGTGTGCGTGTATGTGTGTGCCTGTTTTGCATGTCCCGGTGGTGTGCACAGAGTGACCAGGAGATGCTGAAGAAGCGGGAGGAGGCTGAGAAGCGCAATGCCGAGGAGCGCGAGCGTCGTCTCCGCGAGAAGGAGATTCGCGAGCAGGAGCTCCAGGAGGTAACGCCGTCCCTTGCTTGATATTGCCAGGTCAACGCATCACGGCCCCCTGACGTTGTGCTTCACCTTTCCCCTTGCCTCCTCAAGCACAACCCGCAATCTTCAGCATGACCATACCTCCTCGTTTTACCCACATCTCACAACTTACTCACATTTCAACGTCTCGCCCACTTTGTGTCTGCATCCGCTTGAAATGTTCTCTGGTGCTTACCTCAGGTTCGGGAGCAGCTTGACCTGTACATGCGCACGGAGGATGGTCAGAAGGCGTTTTCCTCGTACAAACGCTCGGAACTTGAGCAGAAGAGCCTGGACGAGCTGTGGCAGATTCTGTCCAAGTACCAGACCAAGGCCCGCAAGGAGCGCGAGGAAATGGTGCGACCGTTTTCGCGAGTGTTTGCGCTACTGTTTGTGCACCTGTGCGTTTGGTTGCATTAACGGCAACTGCCTGGATTCATGTCGACAAATTGGTTGCTGTCTCTGTGATTGGTTGAGCGTTGTGCATGGCCCGCGTTCCACCACATTTACCTTGTGGCGTATCGTGTTTGGTTGTGATCTTCTCCGTGTTCCTGCGCCTTGCTCACCATCACTCTGTTCCCGCTACATGTTTGCTTTTGCATGGATCCTGCGTTTCGTACCGTTCCGTTGCCACGGCTGCAGCTCTCCAAACTTCAGAAGCGCATTGACTTCCTTGAGCGTGCTCGTCGCCTTGCCGAGATTCCCAAGCGCAAGGCGATGAACGCGAAGGAGGTTGAGGCCCGCAAGGAGAAGGCCGAGGCCGCTGTTGAGAAGGAGCGCAAGCGCCAGGCCGCCGAGCACGCCAGCAAGCTCGCCCTCAAGGCCCGCTTCAGCAAGCTGAAGAAGCCCACGCTTGCATTTATCAACGACATAACCACACCGCGTCGGGCGGCATTCGATAAGCGCCTTGCTGAGTTTGAAACGCGCTTTGCCGAGCAGGAGGAGCGCAAGCGCAAGAAGGAAGAGGCGGAGCGTCGCGCGTACGAGCAGAGCCAGGAGTACAAGGACAAGCTTCGTCGCGAGGCGGAGGAGGAGGAGCGCCGACAGCGCGAGGAAGAGGAACGCCTCGAGCAGCAGCGCATCATCGAGTCTGGTGTGTTGTTTTGGTTGTATTGTTTAGGCTGTGCTTGCGTTTTGTTCACGTTGGCGTGTTGATGTGCTGTGGTGTCGCCTTTGTCGTCTTGGCTCTTTTTTTGTCCTAGTTGCGTCTTTTGTTTGTGCTTTGCAGGTTTGATGAACAGTGGTGCCATGTGTTTAGCTTTTGTGTGCTTACGACAACCTCTTGCATGCGCGTTTCCACTTTGCAGTGGCCCATAATACTGAGGGTGTCCTCGAGCCAGGTGAGCAGGCGGGAAATCGCAGTTTGCCTTAGTTGTATTGCATTGCCATTTGTTCCTTCATTATCTTGTTCTGAATTGCGAATTGTGAGTTTTACACTGTTTTTATTCTCACGTCTTGCCGTGTCTGCTTACGTCGTCACTTGTGTGTCTACCATCAGAGCGCCGTGTTGAGGACGAGTCTGGCGATGGCTGGGAAACCGTTACTTCAGCACGCAGTGAGTACTGTTGTAAGAGCGCGCGTGCCCCTGCATCGTTGTAACGATGAGAGCCTGTTGAGGCCCACACGGGTTGTTCTTGTTCTTCGATCGTTTGCCGATCTTGGTCACCCGTCAAACGCCACTCGTCAAATGCCACTTGGCTCACGCTGCGTCATCGTGCTTTGCTCAACACTTCCACCAACACCTTGCAGCCGCCAAGCACCAGCACCACCAGCAACAACAGCAACAACAGCAACAACAGCAACAACAGCAACAACAGCAGGCGGCCCCCGCCCCCGCACCTGTTGCACAGCGGGCGCCAGCTCCAGCGGAGCCCGAGCCGTCCCGCTATGTGCCACCGTCTGCGGCCCGCGAAGCAGCTCCTCCCCGCGAAGCAGCGCCGCCGCCAAGCGACAGCTACCGCCCCCCTGCAGCTCGCACCGGCGCCGGTGACCGCCCTGCTGGCGGCGCATGGCGTACTGCTGGCAGCGGTAGTGCCGGTGGCGCATCGCGCGGCCCTCCACAGCGCGACATGACCCGCTCCCGCACCGCCGGCTGGGGTCGCGGTCAAGACGGTACGCACGAACCCAGTGCTTTGAAATAGTGATGTTTGGGGTGGTACATTGTGTGTGTGTGTGTGTGTGTGTGTGTGTGTGTGTGTGTGTGTGTGTGTGTGTGTGTGTGTGTGTGTGTGTGCGTGCGTGCGTGGGGGGGGGGGGAACCCGCAGATGAGGGTTGCACTTTTGTCACGGGGTTTTGCGTTTGGTTTGTGGGTTTGGGTGTTGTGTTTTCCGCGCGGGTGTTTGTTACCATGTTTCATCTCCTTTGTCCATTTTCTTGTTGTGCTGTTGCTTCATTTTTCTTTCAGATCGCCGTCGTCCACAGGACGCGTCTGGCCGCGACGAGCGCAGATTCGACCGAGTGCGTTTCATGTTGTCATTTGTTATGCGAGCACTGCGAGCACTTGAGCAACCTTTGTCCTCCACGTCCTGCGTGTCTTCCACCACGTTGCTCACACCATCCGTCCTTGTGGTTTGTTTCCTCGGAACAGGAGGCTGCGCATGAGGCTGAGGCTGAGGAGCGCTCGATGACGCGTGGTGCATGGGGCCAGAACCGCGACCCCGGCCGCGGCCGCCGTAAGTTGTCTGCTTATCGTGTTGGTTGGCGTTTTGCATGCTGATTGAATTTAATTGTGTGCGACCTTGTTTTGATGAAGTGACATGCAATGCAATGATGCTATGGTGCTACATGAACCAGATGACTCACAGTGGTGTTCTTGCTTTCTTCGCTTCTGCTTCAATGCCGACCCTTGCCTTCCCATCTTGCAGCTGGCAAGGCGCGCCAAGGTGGTGCTTCGCGGACTGGCGGTGCCTGGCGTTAAGCAGACACGCCCACGTCGCAACAGTGCATTGCATGTGTGCTCGACACACAAACAAGCACACATGCATGATTTGAGCATGGCTTGTTCTTCCCCTCTTTCCTATCCCCCTCCTTTCTTTGTTCTTCCCTCCTTTACACGTTTCCCCCAGTACACACGTCAACACGAAGCAGCCAGACAGATGGGTTTTACGGGAGAGAGGAAGAATGCACACGCTTACTGTCTCAGATGCGGAACACGGACAAAAGGAAGGAAAGTGGGGTGGTGGCGTGACATGGAGAACGAGGGAACATGACTGAGACAAGGGAGGCGACAGAAAACAAAAAACAAACAAAAAACAAGCGAGGTGACATGATGTGACACGCCGCGGGGAAGTACATTTGCAGGAGGGTAATGCAGAGCAGAGGAGGGCAAAGCAACGCACGTTTGACATAAACAAGAGATTGTTTTCTGGTAGGGTTGTGGTTGGGAACAGGCACGAGAACGGACATGGAGCTACTCTGATTGTTTTTGTTGTGTTTTTTGCTTCTCGTCTTGGCTCTGTTGCTGGGGTTGGCTCTCGGTGGCGGCGGTGGCGGTGTCCTTGGTCGTCTCCTGCTCGTCCCCCGACTTGCCGTCCGTCTCAATCACCTCCTGTGTGTGGTCGACCTGCAGCCGCCGGTGATGGTAGTGGTGGTGGTGGTGGTGGTGATGATGGTGGTGGTGGTGACATGAAGCACAAAACAAAAAGGAGGAGCATTGGGTGCAAGGCGTGGGCGTTGTCAACATCATAGAACACGAGCGCACACGTAGACACAGCAACACAGAGAGAGAGACACACAGAAGCACACACACACACACACACACACACACACACACACACACACTCTCTCTCTCTCTCTCTCTCTCCTGCTCACCCTCACACTCAAACACACGCACGCACACGCGTCACTTACCATGCCTGTGGGCTTGGACTGTGTGCGGCGAGGGATGTTCTGTGCAGTGGCAATGACCTTGCCCGTCTGTGTCTTGACACCTGCGCTGCTCAGGGCATGGTCTGCAGAGTCAAAGTACTTGCGCTCCTGTTTGAGGATACATGTGACGGCGAAAAGGGCGACAGTCCAATAGAACGTGAATGTGCGACGCGGGGGGGGGGGGGCGGGTGTGCATGTTGGCAGGCAGGCACAAGTGCAGGCAGGCGTGTGAAACTGAGGCAAACAGCCACAACTACAAGCAGCCACCACTACCACGATGCAGCGCATCAAGGAAAGGCATGGGTGCGCACACGCATGCAAGAAATGATACACTGACTCCAGCGGAATACTTGCTTCACTCCCAGCACCCGCAACCCACAAGCCAGCACCCAAATACTCAACAAGCACGCCCGTTTGCATGCTTTCTGCCGTACCCGGCCGGAGAGCTTGCCGAGGGGTCCCTTTCTTGGTCGAGGCGCGCGGCCAAACTTGCGCATCTTCTCCTCCTGGGCCTGGATTGTGGGGTCCATGGTTTCCGTCTGAAGACGTGGTCGTGCGTGGTGTCAAGTGAGTTTGTAGTTGTTGTTGTGGATGATGATGATGATGATGATGATGATGATGATGATGATGATGATGATGATGATGATGATGATGATGATGATGATGATGATGATGTATGTTGTTGTTGTTGATGTATTGTTAGTTGTTGTTTAGTTGTTGTTGTTGTTGTTGTTG
>NW_004754897.1:442216-453641 GCF_000188695.1 Salpingoeca rosetta | reverse complement strand
GTGTGTGTGTGTGTGTGTGTGTGTGTGTGTGTGTGTGTGTGTGTGTGTGTGTGTGTGTGTGTGTTTGGTTGGGGGGGGGGAGTAGATGAGAAGGAGGTGGTGGGAGAAGATGTTGTTTATGGTGGTGGTGGTGGTGGTGGTGGTGATGACGCGGTGTGTCGTGTCGTGTTGTTTCATGATGATATCTACTCCTGTGGCCATCTGCCACTGATCATCCCAATCTTTCAACTCGCGACTCTGCGATTCCTTCTCTTCTTCTCTCACGTCCCCCCATTCACCCCTTCACCATCACCATTCACCCTCCACCATCGACGCCGCCACCAGGATCACGCTTGACACGCCCATGAACCGCAAGTTCATGAAGGACGCGGACACGTCCGCCTGGACCCCACTCGGCGCCGTCGCAAGGTATGCACACGTGTGTGTGTGTGTGTGTGTGTGCAAGTGCATGTGTGTGTGTGTGTCGATGTTTGCGTCTTCCCTTTCTTTCTTTCTCTTTCTGTGGCGACGTCTTCGTCTCTCTCTCTCTCTCTGTCTCTGTCTCTCTGTGTACGTCCTCGTACGTTGTGTTTTCCCGATGCATTCGCGTACACACAATCACCCCCCTCATCTTCCCTCTTCAACAACTCCCTGTGTGCGTGGTCAGCCTGTTCCACGGGTGGGTGACCGGGGAGCGCCCAGCGAGCGGCTCGCTTGCACAGATCATCACCAAGAACTCGGAAACAAGCGTCGTCGTCGAGTGATGGTGGCCGTGGCCACGGTGGTGTGATGGTGGTGTGATGGTATGATGATGCATGTTCACGTTGTTGCACACACACACACATACACACACACACTCTCTCTCTCAAGCACGTGTCGTGCGCTCATTAGCACAAACAACAACAACAACAACAACAACAACAGCAGCAACAACAACAACAACAACAACAACAACAACAACAACAACAACAACAACAACAACAACAACAACAACAACTACAACTACATAACAACAACAACTACATAACAACAACATAACAACACCACGTTTGAAGCGTTTCATTCAAAGCGAACGCATGCGAGTTTGAGTTTCTGGTTTTGACATCAACTCCTCCATAAACACGAACACCCCACAATCGATGTCACCAACCCGACACGAGAGCACTCGTGCTTGATGGGTGTGTGCTTGGTTGCAGATGCTGGTCGCAACCGTGTTTGGTTGCTCCTTGGTGGCCATCCCGATTGGTGTACGTGCGAAACAGTTTGGCTGAGAAAGAGTCGGTATGTTTCGTCACATCACAGAACTTTGTGCTCTATTTCACGGAGGACACACACACACACACACAAGTGCAAGCTGCAACAAAGCAACAAAGTGAAACAAGACAACAGCACACCACACGCACGTACAGCACAAGTGACACACGACAACACGAGCATAACATGGGTGATTGCAGTCATACATCACGCACGCACACACACACACACACACACACACACAACACACACACACACACACACACACAAACACACACACACACGAACGGTGGTGCTTAGCGGAAGCGGCCGCCACGGCTGCGCATGCAAGCGCGATGAGTGGTTGTGGAGGTGGTGATTAGTGAGCCGGGGTTGGGGTTGAATGCAGCGCTGGCAAGCGAAGCTACTCAGACGCACAGACACACAGACACACAGACACACAGACCCCCCCCCCCACACAAACACACACACACACACACATACACTCCCACATACACACACACACACGCAAACTCAACAAGCAGCAGCAGCATCAGCAGTAGTAAGCATGTGCACGTACCCGCGACCGCCCTTGTTGCCGCGAACAAACGCCCAGTTGACCGTCACCTCCTGCCCCAGCACTTCCTGGCCCGTGCCCTGAAAGGCAGCACACACACACGCACGCACACACACACATACACACACACACACGCACGCACACACACACACACACATACACACACACACACACACACACACACACACACACAAAAAGGGGCGTAGGGCGTAGGGGTGAGCATTGGAGCAACAGGGGAGAAGGGGACAGCTTGTGCGAATCAAATACAAGAACACACAACCGAACACAAGAACACACACACACGGACACGAGAACATGCAAACAACAACGTTGCCAGCACTCCATCCCCCGCCTGAAGCTTGCACTCCAAACCACTGCTGCCGCACCTCTGAGACGGCGCGTGCTGCCTCCTCCTGCTGCTCATACTCCACGAGAGCATAGCCCTATCGGCAAGCCATGACGCATATATGAATACAGCAAGGTAGAAAGGAGGGCGGGGCAGGGAGGCAGAGAACTGTCAATTGCGCGCCAACCCGCATGCGAGGAATGTGTTGCAAAGGATACAAGAGCAGGACGAAGAAACGTCCATCCACATATTATCACGCACACACACACACAACAGTAGAGCTCCCACTACCCCCATACACACACACACACACACACACACACACACACACACACACACACACAGAGCATTAGAGACGCCCAGTGGCTGACCTTGACGTAACCCGTGCGACGGTCCAGATTGAGGTGCAGGTTCTTGATCTTGCCAAACTCTGTAAACTTGTCCTTTGCGCGACAAACAACAAGCGAGCCGGAGAGGGTGACTGCGTTAGCCTTGCTGAACGACTCAACAGTAGCATGTACGTGTGCTTGCGCACACAAACGCACATGATTCGACACTGCATGATCCCTTGCTCATGAAAAAGTGCGCCAACACATTCACACACAGACAGACGGACAGACACACACACACACACACACAAACAGACAGACAGACACACACATCAAAAACACAAACACGCACACAAATGTACGCACACACATGCACACGCACAAACACAAACACGTTCACGCACACACAAATACACGTGCGCCCGCTTACGTAGATGTCATCGTCCTGGGCCTCCTCATGCACGTTTGTCACAATCACAATCCAACCCTCGACAGCTGCAGGTGGGAATGGTGGCGGTGACACTTTTGTCAGCGACAAAGCTGTGACAGGGCTGGCCCCGTGTAATACTAAGGAAGCAAGCGCTCACATCTTCACGTTCGCACTCGCACGTACGCATAACATTCAAATGGAAGGTATGCTTACAGCGCTGCGGTGCGCCTGGTGCAATCTCTGCTTCTTCGCCTGCTATGAGAAGGACGTGTGAACAAAAAGGTGTACGGCACAACACCATGCAATGTAAGCTCATGTGACACGACACTGCACACGGCACACGGAAAGGATGCAGGCCTGCCTCCACAGCACACCTTGTCTCTTGTTGAGCGTGGCGCGCAAGTCCTCTCCCTCGTCCATGCTGCAATAGCACATGGGGGTGGGGTGGGGCGCGTGAGTGTGTGGCGATGGAGACAAGTCAAGCAGCGTTCATTTGGCGCGCCTCTGCACCACACAACACACAACCACACAACACAGACACATCGTGCTGTGTTGGTATGCATGTGATTAACCAGCATCAAGAGACACACAGCAGAGATACAGCAGAAATACAGCAGAAACACACAAACACATTGACACACACACACAGATACACATTTACACACACAGACACACACATGTGAGTACCCGGGCTCAAAGCCGGCTGGGGCGGTGAGATCCAGTGCATCGTCTGTGCTCATCTTGTGTGTGCGTGAGTGTGCGTGTGTGCAGTCGTGCTCGTCGTTCGCACTCGTCGTTCTCGTTGTCTGTGGCTGTATGGGATAGTGACAACCATAGGAAGATTTCACGAATGATCCAACAACGCTTTGTGGTGTTGTGCAGTTAGTATAAATGATGGTGTCGTAGTTTCGGCATCCTTCGTTCAACGGAAAACATGGCGAAATGTCTTGCGTGCGAGGCAGTTCCCTGAAGCGGGCATGCCAGTTACCCGGAATAGGCCAAATTTCATTAAACCAGCATCAAGTCTTTCAACAGTTGCTAGTTTCGTGTGGGATTCGATGCAGAAAATGTCCAAAGTTTGGCGCAACGTCGTTGTCCCAACCATCCCCGCCCACCTTTGGTTGCGCACCTCGCAGACTTGCTTGCAGAAAACGGGTGGCGTGTGCTGTTGGGCGTGTTTGTGTGCTCGTTTGTGTGCTCGTTGTGTACCCACCTCTCGCTCCTCTACTCGCATCGCCACCTTTGGTCGACACTTTATCGCACGCGACACGAGGTACGCCTTGCAGGTGTTGTTGTGCGGGTGAGTGGGACACCGCCTACTTTGCGTGTGTCAAGTGTAAAGCGCACTTCTTGCATGTGTTTGCTTCTTGTGCGTGTGTTTGTAGTGTGTGCACGCAACGAGTACGCCACCTCAATCAACCGCTCTTCGCACCTACAACGACGCGCGTTTGGTGGGACACGTCTTTCGTCTTTGAGAACCCGCTCTTGCACCCACACGCTCATTATCGATTGACCGTTCCTGCCTCTTGTTCCTGCCTCTTGGTCTTTCTTTGCAGTTGCGGTTCGCACCCACCAACACCAACCAACCAGCTGCAAACCCCACCAGCCAGCCAGCCTACCAACGCCTGCTACTGCTGCTGCTGCCACTGCATTGTTGTGTGTGCTCATATCGAGGTGCGCTGGCTTGCTTGCTTGCCGTGCCTGATGACGCCAAGCGTGCAAGCTCGCCCTGTAGTCCGTGTGTATGTTCGTATGTCCCTCCCCACGAGCGCGTGTGTTTACGCTTGCTTGCTTGGTTTGCATGTGCTGCTTCAAGCAGCATGCAAGCCTGTCGGTGTGTCCGTGCCTGCATCCTGTTGCATGCGTGTGTGTGTGTGTGGGGGGTGTGCGTGTGTGTGTGTGTGTGGGGTGTGTGTGTGTGTGTGTGTGTGTGTGTGTGTGGGTGTTTGTATGTCTTGTTTGCCGCCGTCTCCCCTCACACTGTACCGCTGTCTCGCAAACACACACACACACACACACATGCACACCCCGACACACCACATAAACACACATCGCAGACACACAAATACACACCCCGCTTAAACACACCCGCAAGCTAAAGTGAAACAGTCCCGTGGGAGTGGGCGCAAAGGAAACCCTACAACGATCATCTACACACGCGTCAAGGCCAACAGGTTCGTAATTGTTGTCAAAGGTGGGAAAAGGGGTGGGTGGGGCACGCACACGCACCAGGCACACGCACCAGACACACCGGATGCGTGCGAACGTGCACGTCTGCACGCACGCACGCACACATTGTGATACGTCCACAGCTACACACACGCATGTGCATGCAAGTCAGCCCAGCATCAATCAACTCCCGTCATCGGAACCCAGAGCGACATCAACTGCAAGCATCAGCAACACTTGACGTCTCGGCCAAGACGAAGAACATACACACACACACACACCCGCCCACACCGCCGTAAACATCCACCACACGTTTCCCAACGCGAGGTCGTGTTTGGCGGCGGCGGTTCAATTGTTTGCGGTGTGTTGTCTTTAGTGTTTTAAGGCGGTGGTTGGATTGCCGGCTTCTTGGCAAGCACACGACCAAGCAACACCCTCCCTGATCACGGAAACGGGGGGAGCAAGCGACAAGAGGCAGCACGCACCTCCGCGGCACCGCCACGGCACGGGGACGACGAGGGTTTTTGGGTTGCAGCAGCAGCGCGTCAATCAGCCAACCTGCTCTGGGGGAACACGCACCACAGCAACGGCAGGGCGACGAGCGACACACGTCCAGGTGGTGGTGGAGTTGACAACAGGCCCTCAACGTGCACCGTACAACGTAACCTGGCCATCATCATCATCGACAGCAATATCCATAAGCCACCAGCACCACACGCAACGCAAGCCGTGTTCGGCGAAGGGGTGCAAACGGGTGCAAGCCATCACCACCACTTTCCATCACGCAAGCTCCGCCACATCAGCACAGGCTTCCCAACATCTCCCACCGGAGCGCATCGCGCGGCTGCGGACGCGTTGCGGCACGCACGGCATATTGATACGTGCCAGCACCAAACCCCTGGTGTCAGCACCTCCATATCACCACCGTCAGCACCAGCACCAGCACGGAAATTGAGCGCCTTCAGCCACCAGCACACGCCGTCGCACTGCAGTTGGGGGAGAGGGATTGGTGGCAAGCAGCACCAGCACCAGCAGTGACAGTGACAGCATTGAACAGCAGTAACAGGCGGCTGCGACGTGTGGCGAGATCACAACACAAGGGCAGTGCCAAGAACGAAGAACGAGGCTGTGAGCGCAACCGCGATCCTTACAGGCGGTGTTGATGTGTCAAGCAACAGCGGTAGCGGCGGGAACGAATGCAGCGGTGACAGCGCGAACACGACGGCGCTCCCGGTCACACCAGTCAACACCACCAACAACATCAACAACAACAACAGCAACAACAACACCAACAGCACCAACAGCAACAGCAGCAACAGCAACAGCACCAACAGCAACAACAACAACAGCAACAACAGCAGCAGCAACAAACGGCTGCTGCCGTCAGAGGGTGCGCGTGCCTCCCCACGTCCTCACCCGAACGGCCCCAAACACCACTGACCGCCACGACGAACACGGGCAGCGGCGGTGACCCGGGTGTGCTGCGGAGGCGCAAAGACAGCACACTCGCCATACACATGCGCCCGCTCAAGGCGTGGCAGGTGCTCACGCGCGCGTGTGTGCGTGTGTGCGTGGGTGCGTGTGCGTGCACATACGAGTGCACGTCGGTGGAATGAGAGCGCGGGGCAATGGTGACATGTCATGCGTCATATGCTGACACGTGCTCGTGCTCGTGCTTGTGTGTATTTATGTGTATTCGTGTGTGTGTGCATGTGTGTGTGTGCATGTGTGCGTTCATGTGTGCGTTCATGTGTGTGTGTGTGCATGTGTGTTTATGTGTGTGTTCAGGGGATGGCGCTGAGCGAGGAGCACTTCTCGCGCCAGCAGCTCTCGCAGACCATCCGTGACGGCTTTCTCCGCGACGTCTCATACATCCTCACACAAGTGGTGCGCGCTCCGTCTGCATGTGCATGTGCATGTGTGTGTGTGATGACGATGCACATCATTTGTGTCGATATCAACACTGTTTGTGTGTGCATGCTCGGTGCACTGGTACTGCACGTCACCTCACGTCACCATCACCGCTCGCGTGCGTGCGTGCATGTGTGTGTGCGTGCGCGCGCTCATCGTGTCTGTCTGCATTCGCTGTTGACAGCCGGCGACAACAGTCGATGGCGATGGCAACACCCCCTTGCACGACGCAGCCCGGTCCGCACCCCCCCCCTCGCTCCTTGTCATGCTGCGAGCGGGCACTTTGGCGTATTGTGTGTGTGTGTGTGTGTGTGTGTGTGTGTGTGTGTGTGTGTGTGTGTGTGTGTGTGTATATTGCGTGCGTATTCGTGCGTGTGTGTGTGTGTGTGTGTATTGCGTACGCATTTTGTGTGTGTGTGTGTGTTGTTGTTGTTGTCTTTGCCGTGTTGTGCCACGAGCTTCATGTTCCACACCACACGCCCACCTCACCCTCACCCCTAACACCACCATTAACACTCACCACGACCGCATGCAACAGCTACGGGCAGCGCGGCATCTGCCTGCGCCTGATTGTTGGAGAGCACGCGAGCTACAAGGTCAAGAACAACGATGGCAAGGTGCCACTCGACCTCGCAAAGGAAAACGGTACACACACACACACACACACACACACACACACACACACACACACTAGAACTATAGCGTTATTCGTGTAGGCACTGTTCATCGCCGTGCTTGATTGTTAGGACCGTAGTTCGTACTATGTGTGCATCAATCAGCATTACCAAATTCAACTAAGGTTGCGACTTGCTCGAAAAAGTGAAAAACAGTCAGAGAGGTAGTCCTTGACCGGTAGACCGCCCCCCACCTTTCTCGGCAGTGCTGGCCTTATTTCTAACCCACGAAGACCATTGCATCATTCGTGAGGGAATTATTGATCGCCGTATTCTATGCCACCCTATTTGTTACGCACGCACGCACACGCACGCACGCACACACACACGCACTGGCGTGGATGCATGCACGTATTGCCGTCATATTGGTGTGTGTGTGTGTGTGTGTGTGTTGTCACTTCACCATCACCATCGGATGTGTCTGCTTTTGTTGGTTTGGGTCATGCCAACCACTTGAAGTTGTGTCTCCCTCACCGCCACCACCACCACCACCACCACGACACCATCCATCCCTTGTCTTAGGCCACGGCGACATGTGTGTGCTGCTGCAGAAAATGCCCATCAGCGTGCTTTCCATCCCCGTCCGCCACGATCCAGCGTACGATTCTTGCCCTTGGTTGTTGTGCGCTCTTGCTCGCAGGCAACGTTGTGCAGCTGCTGTTGCAGTGAGAGGGAGAAAAAATAACAGGGCCAGTTTGCTTTTGTTCCCTTGTCGTCCTTTATCATGTGGTGGTCGTTGTGCAAAGGAACCTGGTCACTTGGGTGATGGACGTGTTTTGAACTCACTTGTTCCGCTCTGCTGCTGCTGCTGCTTCTGTTGCTGTAATTGGTGCTGGTGCTGGTGCTGGTGCTGTAACTTGCGCGACTGTTGCTGCTACTGCTGCTTCTGGTGCTGTATTGCCGTTCCCATTTCCGTGCTGTTCCCGCATCAGTGACACGTCGTTGTTGCCGTCGCTGTTCCGTGCGCCTCGCGCGACGCTGCGGCTGCCATCCACGGTAAGCGGAAGATGCCGGCCGGGTGCTGCTGCTTCGTCATGAGGGGATGCCATTGCTGTTGTTGGACGGGGGGGGGGGGGGAGACGCGACATGGAAGAGGGAACGAGACGTGTACATGACTTCACTACGGCGCGCACTGATCAATAATACCGCATGTCACACACTTATGTCGCACACACACACATACACACAACACACACACACACACACACACACACACACACACACACACACACACACACACACACAACACATCACACTGCACACACACCGCAACACATTACACGACACACACACGCAACACACACCACACACACACACATCACACTACACACATACCACAACACACACACACACACACACACACACCATATCACACCATCCACACACTCTCCTCCCTCATGTTCAGCAGTCTGCCGTGGAGAAGCTGCACCTGCTGCCGTCGCTGAATGCGCGAACGCGGGCGGTGAGCACACCAGTGCCAGCGGCGCCGACGGCACTGGAGCCCGCGGAGGAGGCGTACGCCGCCATCATGCACCAGCTCATGCGCCTCAACATCTTCTACGAGGACGACCAGGTGTGTGCACATGTGTGTGTGTGCACATGTGTGTGTGTGTGTGTGTGTGTGTGTGTGTGTGTGTGTGTGTTGGGGGGTGAGGGGTGGTGATGTGACGTGTATTTCGCTGGTGTTTGCTTCGTCCACACACACACACACACACACACACACACACACACACACACACACACAAGCACTTTTGTCTACGTCCTCACAATCACACATCACACACACACACACACAATCACTCACACACATCACGCGCACCACCACCACCGCCCGTCTGACCGCACAGGAGATGCTGCGCGCGTACTTCCCAAAGTTCCACCGGTTTGAGGCGCGACCAGGGGACACCATCTTCACGGAGGGCGACGCGGCGCACGAAGGATTCTACATTGCACTCGCGTACGCACCGCGGCAGCGGTGGTGGCGGTGAAGAGTGGTGGTTGTGGTGCTGGCGGACAATGCTGGAGTCTTGAGTTTGTGTGTGTGTGTGGATGGTAAATTTTGTTCCGAGTTGCTGTTTTTCTTGTCCTGCTCAAGTGGCTTGATTTTACTCACACGTCCACACGTCCACTCAACTCTTTCATCGATGCACGTGACAGGGGTGGCTTCAAAGTGATGCGTAAGGACTTGCAGAGCGAAGCACAAGCACAGGTGCTGTCACGACGCATGACCTTGGCTGCTGTAATTGCATGCATGTATGCACTTGCGATGGGCTCGTGCACATCTGCAGCTGCATGTGTCTCGCCATGTGTTCCTGCGGTTGTATGGAGTAATCACCACCACCACCACCACCGCCACCACCAACCCCGCCAACTTGATCATCAGGTTGGGTCGTTCACTGCGCCTGCGATGTTTGGCGAGCTGGCGACCATCTACCAGACGCGACGCCACTGCACCGTCGTCTGCACCCGTCCAGCGGAGCTCTGCCGCATAGTGAGTACACACGATGACAGGCACACAGACAGACAGACAGACAGACAGACAGACAGACAGACAGACAGACAGACAGACAGACAGACAGACAGACAGACAGACACACACACACACACACACAACACACTCACACACACATGCACAAGCACACAAGCACATATAAACACACACACGCACCCACACACACCTGCACATACACGCCACGCGCGCGCCTGTTCATGCACTCACGCCATCCATCCCTGCAAACACGCCAACACGCCCTGCATGTGCAATGGGATACAGCCCGCGGTTGTGTTTGACGTGATGGTGGAGCAGACGGCACAGCGGCTGCGAATGACGACAACAATCGACCGGAAATCGCAACCGCGCGACAAGAGCCGGTCCCCGTCCACAACGTGAGCAGCTGATGCAACCAATGCCATTAATGCGACTGACGCAATTTGTTCATTTGATGCAATTGGTGCAAGGGTGCAGCCATGCACATGCACATGAGTGTGTAATATGGTGAGCACGCGCGCAAGTGGTGGCACCAGCAAACGCACATGTGCACATCTTGGCACTCACTCTTTGCGTTTGTGTGCGTGTGTTGTGTGCGTGTATGTGTGTACGTGTGTGTTTTGGCAGATCGCGTCACGACGTCGGGCATGATGGTCGGCGACACAAGGTGAAGGCGATGCTGCTGCTGCTGCTGCTGCTGCTGTTGTTGTTGATCATGGTCAGAATCATGGCGGTGAGCCCCCTTGCTAATTTGCCCATTGCATCATGCACAACTCACTCACCGCTCACATTGGTTTGCATTCTTGCGTGACTTCGCATGAGCCAGCTGCTCTCCTGGCTCTCCTTCAAGAAACGACCAAAGAGCACAAGTACGTCCCTGTTTCAATGTGTGTGTGTGTGTGTGTGTGTGTGTGTGTGTGTGTGTCCGTGTTGGTTGAATTATCCTGGCATACGCGACCCCTGATGTTGTGGTGTAGCCGTTACGCTGAACTCATCTCGGCACATGCGGCTCACTTCTCACGACTCAATCCCACTCGCAACAAAACACACGCTACACACACACACGCGCGCGCGCACACACGCACACACACACACACACACACACACACACACCACATCACACACATGTGCAGCGCAAAGCTCCGATTCGTCGACGCAGTCTGCTGCCACGGACGTGCCGAGCTCGTCCACAACACCATCAACAGCAGCAGGTGCAGCCACCCTCCCGCCAGGCGTTGGTATCCGCGGTGGTGCCGGCAGTGGTGGTGGTGGTGGCGGCGGTAAGAGGG
>NW_004754897.1:427216-437216 GCF_000188695.1 Salpingoeca rosetta | reverse complement strand
GACAACCATCTTGTGCTGACAGAGCCACGCAACCACGACATTGTGTGCTCGCGGCCCATGAACTCGCTCTCCTTTTACAACTACGAGCCCGACCTGAAACTGCTGTATCTCGTCACGGAGACAGAGCTGTCTGAGATTCACTTTCTCTATGCCGACGGCTACGAATCAGAGGACGTCTTCTTCACCATCCACCGGTGAGTGTGGGGCTGTGTTTCGTGTCTGAGTGTGCTTTGGTGCTGCTGGATTGTACCTTCTTGATCGCGCTTGTGTTGCTTGTGAGCGTATTCGTCTGACTGCGATGCAAACAGTATTGCCTTGTTTCCTCTTTACTTGCGGATCCACTCACAACCTTCTCCTCCCTTCCCCAACACCTTCCCCCCCCCCCAAACACCTGCAACCACGTGCACACGCATGGCTGGTGCCGCCGTCATCAGTGGGGTGCAGCGGTGGGTCAAGTCGTCACGTGACGCAAGCAACAAGGCTCGCGAGGCCGCTGTTGCGAAACTTCAGGACGAGCTCAACCCAGCCCCCTCTGGTGCCTTTGTCCTCCGTGACAGCACCAGCAGACCAGGACACTACGGTATGCGGGGGGGGGGGTGTTGGAGGTTGCATGTGTGTGCATGTTGTATGTTTGTGTGGTGTGTGTTCTGTGTTCTGTGTCGTGTTGTGTGTGTGCTTGCGTGTTGTGTTGTGTGGTGTGGTGTGGTGTGTTTGTGTGAACATTGATTTTGACTCTGTGTGCTTCTCCCCTCACAGTCTATCGCATTACACCACGCCACATCATGTCGCACCACATCACGTCACATCACGTTGTTCCACCGTCAGCGCTGTCGCTCAAGTGTGATGGTGGCATTACGCATTTCCTGATTGAGTCTGTCCCCGGTGGCGTCTGCTTCAAGGACTCGGATCTTGTCTTCCGAACCCTCCAAGACCTCATCATCTACCACTGCGTCCAGCCAGCCGGTGCGCGTATGTGTTTTGTTTGTTAGTTCTGTTTGTGTGTGTGTGTGTGTGTGTGTGTGTGTGTGTGTGTGTGTGCGTGTGTGTGTGTGTGCGACGTTCTCCTGGCAACCTTTACTCTCGCGCCCACCTCACCTCAACCTCCAATCAACCACTCATCATCCATAACTCATCATGCATCACTTCCCCCCCTCCTCGAATCAGAGCTGCCATGCCGCCTCAACCCCGACTGCTCCGACTTTTTGACAAAGGACTGCGAGCGCATCGCCTCCAACCAGCTGCCAGATACGTCTGACTCTGTGCGCAGCCTTGCCAACAGCCTGTGGTACTTCCGTGGTCTCAGCCGCGACGACGCAAACGACCGTCTCATGTCATATGGACTCGTCCCGGGCATGTTCCTCGTCAGAGACAGCAGCGCGTGAGTGCGAGGCTGAGACGGGAGTGGAGGGTGGTGAGGACTTGTGGCTACATGTTATTGTTGTTGCGGTTTCGTTTGTTGCTTTGGTTGTTTGGTGTTGCATACCTGTTACTGGTGAGCTCACCGCTTACAAACACACACACACACACACAACCACAACCACAACCACAACACGCACACAAACACAAACACAGTGGCCCCGGCGCGTACGCGCTGTCTGTCGTCGATCAGAACAAAGACATTCTGCACGTGCTCATCCAGGACAACGGGTCCTGTTTTGAGCTCGACGGCAAACCGTGTGCACCATCACTCGCAGAGGTGCGGTGCAGTGGAAGGGGATGAAGCGTAGGCATGTGGTGGCGTTGGTCAATATCAATATATGTGTGCGTGCATTTGTGTGCACTTGTGCGTGCGTAAATTTGCATAGTTGTGCGTGTGAATTTGGGTGTGAGGGTGCCTCTCTTCATGTATTGTTTGTTTGCTGCTCCACATCGCTCCACATCGCCATCTCTCACGCATGTTTCTGTTGCGGTACTGTGCAGGTGATTGACGTGTGTAGCCAGAAGGATCAGACCTGGCTTCCAATTACCCTCGGCGTGCCCTGCCCACGAGTAAGTCGTCACGCGGGGGGCGGGGGAGGTGTGACATGGAAGTGCTGTATCTGTCATTGTGGTGGTGGCTTTGTTGTGGTGGTGGTCTTGGCGAGTCCTGTTTTCCACAAGACGAACACCCACTCACACAAGCGATACACACATATTCACATTTTCACATATTCACACACACACACACACACACACACACACACACACACACACACACACACACACACACACACACACACACACACACACACACACACACACACACACACACACACACACAAGGTGCCGGCTGGTTCACGGGCGGAGACGGGTGATGGTGACTCTGCAGCCGCGCGCCGCACAAGCGACACGCCAACAACCACCGCTACCACCACGTCATCAACAACACCTGCAGCAGCTGCGGCCACCACAACACCAACGACGGCAACAACGAAGACTGATGTGACGGCTGCATCGGCATCGAGCAACCGGGCGGACACGGAAGCATCCACGCACGCGGAGGCATCATACGCTTCACCAACGGCGGTGGCGATGGCGATGAAGAACATGCGGGAACGTGGTGACGCGGCGGCAAGCACACACCCCTCGCACCCCCAACATGATCGCGCGAGCAAGGATAGTGCCAACAATGATGGTGGCAGTGGTAGCTGTGGTGCCGGCGATGGTGACGATGTTGGCGATGGAGAGTTGGAGGGTCCAATCAGCCGCGGGCGCCGCAGTCGCCGCTCCCACCACCAAGATGATGATGACGACGATTATGTGGCGGATGATGATGAGGGTGATGGCGATGACGACGAGTTTGACATTGGAGATGTTGAGCGCGGTTCCCTGGCCCGCCCGTCCACAGTCACGGACCTGAACGGATACGTGCGATCGTCGCTCTTCGCAGCGCCACAGCAAAGTACGCCATCGTGTGTGTGTGTGTGTGTGTGTGTGTGTGTGTGTGTGTGTGTGTGTGTGTGTGTGTGTGCGTTATGAATGTACACTTGTGGCAACGTACACTTGTGTTTGAATGTGCACGTGTCCGTGTTGCGCTGCGCGCAAGTGCGTATCTGCTCATCCCATCTTGTTCATCCGCTGACAACGAGACACAATTCTTCAACCAACCGACTTTGTCCCATCCCTCACTCACCCCCTCCCTCTCACGCTCACGCTCACTCACCTCCCCCCTTCCCCGCCCCCCCCCCCCCAAATTTTCCCAATGCGTTCACACCACAGGCAGCTCGCTGTCCTCACGGCTGTCCGCGTCCCGCCTCCCCGCCGATGGCCGCAGCATCCCCTCCTCTCGGGGAAGCAAGCTTGCCATTCCCGTTGGGTTGGACAGCCGACGCGGCAGTGGATTCAGCAGCACGCTCAGTGCGGGCTGGGACGGGGATCGCAGTAAAGAGGTGTCCATCTCTCCGCGCTCGGGCTCGCCCCTGACCGTCACAAACCGCTCGCACTCGCACTCGCACTCGCACTCGCGGTCGCCGCACGGGTCCTCGTCTCCAAGCGACCGGCACTACTTCAGCCTGAACGCCAACGAGATCAGGCTAGCGGCAGAGCAGCAGAGGCAGAGCAGCAGCAGCTGTGGCCACGGCAACAGTGGCGACGGCCGCAGCCACAGCCATCACGGCAGACGCAGCGAGAGGACAAGCGGAAGCGATGCCGGTAAAGCTGCACAGCTCCACCGGCGACAGTCAAACAACGTCATGTCGCCGTCTCCACTCTCCCCGCGCAAACCAACGTTGTCAGCACAGGGCGTGGCGTCAGCTGCAGAAGCAATGGCAGCAAACCCGGAAAGGGCTGCCCACACCGCCCACTACTTCAAGGAGGAGGATGAGGAGGACGAGCAGGCACAAGCCACACGCATGCAACAACAACAACGCCACCAACAACACCACCACCACCACCAACAACAACAACAACAACAACAACAACAACAACAACAACAACAACAACAACAACAACAACAACAACAACAACAACAACAACAACAGCAGCAGCAGCACCCAACTTTGTTGCAGTTGCGTTCATCGTCGGCCTCCAGCAAGAAGCGGATTGGTGGTTTCACATCCTCTGTGGTGTGAGACAGTTTCGAGGATCATCAAGAGTGGCACACGCATGGTTGGATTCAGACATCCCTGGCTGGTCTCACAAGCAAACACAGTTTCTGGTAGCTTGCGGTTTCAATTTGGCTTGCTTGTGCAAGGGCTTATCACTCGCGTTGCTTTTCGTCTCGCTTCATTATGTGTCTGTCTGGCTGGTCATGTGTACGCTGGCAGATTTGTACATTTGCAGTCGCTTTGCGATGTATCATGTGTCATGACATGTTCGTCTGTGCGGCTCGTGCTAAACTGAAGATACGGATTTGCCGCATTGGGGGGAGAAAACACTTTCTCTCAGTTGTAGTGTGATGAGTCTTGGTGTGGCACGTGTACATAACACGTGGAAGTGAAAAGCGCGAGCAAGTTGTGCGTGTGAGGTGACAACTATCAACTGACGAGAAAGACCAACACATGTGACGTAACGAGGTGTAAAAGAGGTACACAATTGCAGCGATTTGTGATGTGATGTGATGTGACGCAAGGATTGCGCAAGCCAACAGTTGAAGCAGGCGGTCGAGCTTGTCGTCCACCTCTTTCAGCTTCCCATCAACTTTCGCCTCCAAGTCATTAATGCGATGCTTGATCTCTTGCATGGCGCCCTGCCATTCCGGTCGCACCTTCGTCCGCTGCTCCGCACTCGCGGGGATGAGGACGACTGCCTCATCTGACGCCTCGGGTGACGATGTCGACACAATGTGGAGCAGATACAGCACGCGCAAGAGCAGCCGGGCACTCGGGTGGTTGTAGCCCGCGTCCACGATGATGCCACGTGCAAGCGTGAGCTCCCTTGCCGAAGTTGCTTGGATGCGCTCGTACGAGTCTGACAGCACCGCGATCAGCAGGTTCAGCAGGATCACCAGCGTCAGCACAGCAACAAGCAGAAACAAGATGCGCACCATCGCGGGCGCTCCTTGTTCGTCCACGTCAAAGATGCCCGTGTCAATGTTCCCGAACAGCAGCATCAGCGATGTGGAGAACAGGGCTTGCGCAAAGTCTTCAAACCCAGGGGCGGCAGCATTGACACCCGGGCGGCAGCCCGAGGCGGTTGCGCCGGCGACGTGGTTTGGCGAAGCAGCCAGTGCAGGGTTTGGGTGGGGCTGATGCAGGAACACATACAGGGCGTTTGTAGACCCTGCAACGACCAGGGCGAGCACCAAGATGAACGGCCACGTGTCTCTGAGAATGCTGAAAATCATGAGCACAACGGGCCCCGTCTTGTCCCAGGCCACCAGGAACTGGAAAAGCCCAATCCAGTGGAAGAACACGGAGAAGGCCAGGGCGGTGCGGGCGTTCTCGTTGGGTATGAGAAGGAGAGTCAGCAGCGTGGTCATGGTGATGATGCGCGCGAGGTTGAACAAGGTCCAGATGTTTCCCCTGAACCGATTGTTGGTGGTGTCGTAGCGGAGTTCAAGCGAATTGATGTTTTGAAAGTCAAGCACGAACAGCGCAATAATGAGGACCTGTTCCCATATTGGGCGGACCAGGAACCGCTCCTCCCAGTCGCGAATGGAGACGGAGACGGCAACGAGCATGGCCAGCTGCACCACCCGCACAACAGCCTCGCACACGAACGGGGGTTTGTTCGCGCGCCACTTGTGCTCAACGGCAGCGCGAATGGCAAGCAGCTCAAAGAACTGGGATGCCTTGTTGTGCACGAGCACGGACAGCAGCGGTGTCATGTGCTGCACATCCATCAAGAGGGCTTTCGTCGCAACCCTCTCCGCCTTCTTGTTCTTCTGTCGCCTAATCTCCCTTTCAATCTCCCTGAGCGATGCTCGCGTGTGGGGTTGTGCACCTCGATCCAAGGCACCTGCTTCAAGCGCGCGCGCCAGCACCTCCTTCCTCAACACTACAAAGTCACCGTGTCGCACCCAGGCTTTCGAATGAGGTATGCTGCCATTCGGCACAAGCCTGCGGGGAACTGGGGGCAGCTCAAGCCGCTGGGCAAGAAGCGTCATTGCGCGCTCCGGGTTTGCGTGCACGACGTGCTTCCAGATCAGGGCTTCCAGCACGTTGTAGAATGGCTTCTTCTCATCCGCTTGCTTCTCCGCCCACGAGAGGCAGTCTTCTGCCGACATGTCATTGTTGAGCCGCGCCAGTAGCTGAGAATCATCGAGTGGTGTCGATACCCCTTCAGTCACGACGCGTTGCTTCAGAAACTCAAACATCCGTTTAGTAGAACGCAGCTGTGACCCACGAACAGCACCCGCCTGCAAGGCGAAGACTTGGACGGCTGTTGCGATGTTGAATATGGCTGGCACCTCTCCGCTTATGATAACACATGGCTGCATGGGTTCGTCATTGCTGAACAGGGTGCACAGAGCTGGTGGTTGGTCGCGCACGCGCGTCTGGAGCGCGCCGATCTTAACGAGTTGGTCAATGGGGTCGTCCCAGGTGAAGAAAGTGCATTGCCCGTCGTCATCCAAGACAAGCACATACCCATCAATAACCGTGCAGCGTGCATAGCTGGTGAACGTGAAGCGTAGTGGGTTATGGAAGCCTGTCAGCCAGGAAACGAGGCCCCTGCTTGTGCACAAGCGGCCGGTGTCCACATCGTGCATTTGCACTTGTGTCGATGTGCCCGTGATGAGCCAGAGGAATATGGCTGTGAGCGCGGCAAGGAACAGCCACCACAGGCTGTGCAGTATCGCCAACGCCACCGAGCCCAAGACCAAACTCACACAGACAACGTATGTGACCACGCTTGCCCACAGTTGTGGCACGAGGAGCGGGCCATACCATGAGACGGACACGATGCGCTGGCCATCTGCGTCCAGTGCAAGATTATGCACGGACCCGCGTGTGTTGATTTGGTTGCGGAGCTGCAAACCGTGGTCGCCGTCATCGTCGTGGTTAACGTGCCAGACCCTGATGGTACAGTCGCGCCCTCCCGACACCAGGTGCTGGCCGTCAGGTGTAACGGCAAGGCAGGTGACACCTCCGATGTGGGCATTGCGTCGACCTTGGAAGCGCTGATCTGTACCCATGTTCATGTTCCACAGTTGGATGCTCCCATCCTTTCTGGCGAATGCAAAGCGATTGCCCCGTAACATGCACAGCGCGGTGACGGCATGGGCAGCGTGATTTTGCGTCGCAATTGGGTCGTCATGCAGAGGATTGCGTGCTTCCACGTCCCAGAGTTTTAGGTATCCGCCCTCGCTTCCAGACACTGCCGTTCGCTCAAGCACTGCTCACAGCGAGGCATGTGATGGATGAAGTGTGCGCAGCGCGCACTGTATTGATGTGTGCGAGCGTGTCCTTGCGCCAGAACGACACGCTGCCATCCTTGTGTCCAGTTATGATGACGTTCTGGGCATGGGAGCAGGCGACCGCCGTTGTTGGTGTGAGGGCCTCTGCCTCAGTTTCCAGCTTCCCCACCAAGAGGGGCGCGGCAGTGGTTCCTGTTCTTGGTGTTCCGGCTGTTCTTGGTGTTGATGCGATTGCGGTGGCCTGTGGTTGTCGTTGTGAAGCAAGAGCGGCGACGCTGCGTTGGGAGATGGAGAGTCTTCCTCCCAGCTCTCTGCGCTGCTGCGGTCATGGTCTGCGGTGCTGGTGTTCACACCGACCCTTGCGTGGTCATGGTGGCGGTGGTGACGGCGGTGACGGCGATGGTGGTAAGAACCTGGGTTCGTCTCCATTGCCAGCGCTGATCGTGATGATCTTGATGGCTTGGGTCTTTGGGTGTGGTGGGTTGAAGATCTTGAGAGGGCTAGAGGGCGAGAGGGATAGGGATAGGACGCGACTTTGGGCAGAGAGGGCAGGGCGCCTGGCCGTTACTTCTTGCTGGATTGTGCAAAGAACGCATTCGCCTGCGGCGAGATGTGGTGGTGGATAGTGGTGGTCTTGGAAAGCATTGCCGTGGCTGTGTGCGATGGGAGACCATTGCTTATTGCTTGTCATCCACAATGCACACGAAGGACTTGTCATCGTGCAGCTCTCTGTACTGGATGGTGGCTGGCAACAGCACCTCGGAAATCAATGAAGCAAACGAACGAACGAACAAACAAGCAGCGCCTCTTCAACCAGCGGGAGAGAGAAGAACACATGACAGTGCGCACCTGTGTGTGTGTGTGTGTGTGTGTGTGTGTGTGTGTGTGTGTGTGTGTGTGTGTGTGTGTGTGTGTGTGTGTGTGTGTGTGTGTGTTTAGAACGCGTCATCGGAGAGGTCCGACTGATCATCATCAAGATCGTCTCCAAGACCGCCGAGGTCGTCGTCATCATCATCATCATCGATGTCGCCAAACGAATCAGAAAGATCAGACTGTGTGTGCGTGTGTGTATGTGTGCGCGAGTGTGTTGGGAGTCATGTGAGCGACGAGTGTGTCAGCATGGTGCACGGCGTTGTTCCCCTCGAGCGAGTCACTCGCTCATAACAAACGGCACACGCGTCTTCACTTGCTAGTGGCTGCTTACCCCCTCGTCGCTGTCCATGCCCCCACGCATGCTGCCGTACGTCGCAACGCCGCGCGGCTCCCTTCAACGACGCAGCACGAGGCGGAGCAGCAGTGAACACACAGGTACAAAGGGTCATGGACGCGTGAATTGAGTTGATTGAACACTGCGCGCGCGCCTGTGATTGCACGCAACACACACACACACACACACATGCACAACAACAACAACACCACCATACAACAGCAACAGCAACAACAACGTACAACACACAACAACAACAACAACAACAACAACAACACCCAACAAAAACAACAACGACACAACACACAACAACAACAACAACAACAACAACAACAACTTAAACAACAACAACAACAACAACAACAACCAACAACAACAACAACAACAACAACAACTTAAACAACAACAACAACAACTTAAACAACAACAACAACAACTTAAACAACAACAACAACAACTTAAGCAACAACTTAAACGCCACCGTGCTCACGTCTCGAGATCGGCGTCGCTGTCCGTCTCCTCGTCACTGTGGTCCATATCGCCGCCGAGCCCAAACGTTTCGTCAGACCCACGCATCATCCGCATCTCCTCCTGTACGCAGCGGCGTCGCGCAGATGTGACGTGAGTGTGGTGTGGTGTGGTGTGGTGTGGTGTGGCGTGGGGGGGGGGAATGGTGCAGCTTGAAGACGTGTGTGTGTGTGTGTGCGCGTGCGTGTGTGTGTATGTGTGTGTGTGTGTGTGTGGACACATTTCATAATGTGCATTGATTGGAGCAAGAAGACCACGTTAAACGCAAACATCCGCGTGCCAAACAGCACCAAACTCACATCTCGCAACCTCGCCTGCATGCGCTTCAGCTGCTGCTCCGTTTCCTGTGCACATGTCCGTCACCGTAGGAAGCAACGCAAACGAAATGGCACGTGTGCGTGTGTGTGTGTTCAGATTAAACATCCTTGCACAACAATCTCCATCCCCGTCCCTAACCCCAGTCCCATCACAAGTTCGCAGTCCATACGCCACCCCATTGCGCCACCGCAGTGATTGCACCTCGAGCTTGTCCTGCTCTGTGCGGTTGTGCTGCTCCAGCTCTTGTTCGAGATACGAAATGTTGCGGAACTTCTCAATGTACGTCTGGTCGTCGGAACACATGGGGTGATGAATGGGGTGGTGCATTGTGGGCGATGTGAGCGTTGTTCAATGGGAAAGAAAGATGCGGGTTGGTGTGTGTGTGTGTGCGTGTGCGTGTGCGTGTGTGTGTGTGTGTGCGTGTATCCGTTGTTAAATGCAGTCAACGAAGAGGACAGCGGCACGAAAGAGCACAGCAAAAACCGGCATTGCCTGCAAGCACAACGCAGCCCACCTCGTATGTCTTTGCCAACTCCGCCTCCAACTTCTCATACTCGTCCATGAACGCCGGCCTGTTCATTTGTGTGTGTGTGTGTGTGTGTGTGTGTGTGTGTGTGTGTGTGTGTGTGTGTGTGTGTGTGTGTGTGTGTGTGTGTGTGTGTGAAGGAGAA
>NW_004754897.1:421965-424240 GCF_000188695.1 Salpingoeca rosetta | reverse complement strand
ACACACACACACACACACACACACACACACACACACACACACACACACCCGCTCCTGCTCTCACCTTGAGTTCGCCAATCTTGCTTGTGAGGTTGAAGTCTGACAGCGTGACGGGCGGCCCGCTCTCTCCACCCTGATGAGCCATCCATTCAGCACACACGTACACACACACGTACACACACGTACACACACACACACACACACACGTGCACGTGAGATTATGCGACACCCTCGCTCACGATGCAAACGCACAGCCTCCGTACGCTCTCCCCCACCGCACACACGTCCATCTATACCCACACACGAACCTGTGGTGCTTCTTCGTTTTGTGATTTGAGGGCGTTGTAGAGGAGCGACGTTGCCTTGATGAGCTCCTTCACCGCGTGGCCGTCCGCCTCATACAACCGCTTCGTGTTCAGTCGCAGGTGCAGCTTTGTTGCCTGCAGCGAGAGCGCATCACACACGCAACAGTGATTTGGAGCTAAGCAAGCGGACACACGACATAGCACTACAAGCGCACGCAGAACACACACACACACACACACAAGCAAAAGCACACACACACACACACACACGTACCATGAATTGTGCAACAGCCTTGACAAAGAGCACACGGTCTGTTTCATCTTCAACGTCCGTGGGGATGGTGGCAGTGGCATCGATGCGGCGGATGATCCAAATCAAGATCTGGCAACGGTGTAGTTGTTGTTCGTTGAGTGAGTGTATTTGGGTGTTCGCGTGTGCGCACCTGCTCTGTATTTGTGTGTGCGAGAGAGAGTGTGTGCTTGCGTGTGTGTGTGCGTGTGTGTGTGTGTGTGTGTGTGTTGCGCTGTGCCATTGCATGCACAAGTGGGTGCACCTCTGCTACGAGCGGGAAGTTGGGTTGCCTGAAGTTGTCGATGGACACGAGACGCGGAAACTCCAGCGTCCGCAGCATCTCTGCGTGTGTGTGATGTGTAATGACATGAGATGGGAGAGAGCGTGTGTGTGTGTGTGTGTGTGTGTGTGTGTGAGGAGTGAGTCAACTTTGTGTGTGTGTCAATCTCTTACGCTCTTTTTCTGTGCACAGAAGGAAACACAAGTGCTGGTTGCCAACCTCACACAGCCAGACACACATAAACACGCACACATGCACACACAGGCACACACACATACACACATGTACCTACCTGTGAAGTTCCTGAGGTCGCGGTACGACATGGTGATGGTGGTTGACAGTTGTTGTTGTTTGCTGTGTGTGTGGCAACGGCTCTGCCGCGAGATTCAAATTTATTGCACGTCAAACCTGTTTTCAGTGCAGAGAAGAACAAGAACTAACATAAGAACACTCTCAAGCTCTCAGGTGTTCCTTGACAATGCCGCTTGCGAGCGAGGAAGCTGTGGCCAAGGCGTACGATGGAATCGCCAAGGAGTACAATGTGATGATGGCGGTGGAGGTGGAGACGCCGTTCTACCAGGAGCAGCTGGCACAGTTCACAAACGCGGTGTGGCGCGTGATGTGCACGCGCCCACGCCCAATCGAGGAGATGGAACTCGCCTCCTGGTGGGTGCTGGACGTGGCGTGCGGCTGCGGCAACATGCTGCAGGCCGTCAGCGCCAAGCTCCCCTGCACGCCAACCACGGGCGACGCCATTGACACGGTCACGGCTGCCATGACGTCGCACCTGGCCAGCCTTGGTAAAGCACAGTCGAGCGATGGCGACAGCGCATGCAAGGAAAGCGAGCACGAACGTGGGCAGGAACCAGACAAGCAAGACAGGTATGCGGATGGAAACAGTGGAGAGAACAACGACGAGAAAGGCGGTAGTCGGCAAGCCGAAGAAGCCCTTGATCGAGACTGCGACACAGCTGCGAATCCGAAAACGACCAGTGACTGGACACAGGTTGTGCAGCAAAACGCAATGGAGCCGCAGGCGGCAGAACAGCACCAGCAACACAAGAGGCAGCAACGAGGAGAAGGGAATTATGAACATCAACACCAACAACAACAACAACAACAACAACAACAACTTAAACAACAACAACAACAACAACTTAAACAACAACAACAACAACAACAACAACAACAACAACAACAACAACAACAACAACAACAACAACAACAACAACAACAACAACAGGAACAAGAGCAGCCACAACAACAACACCAACAACAGGAACAAGAGCAGCCACAACAACAACAGCAACAACAACAGCAACAACACCAACAACAGGAACAACAACAGCAACAACACCAACAACAACACCAACAACAGGAACAAGAGCAGCCACAACA
>NW_004754897.1:383964-421770 GCF_000188695.1 Salpingoeca rosetta | reverse complement strand
CAACAACTTAAACAACAACAACAACAACAACTTAAACAACAACAACAACAACAACTTAAACAACAACAACAACTTAAACAACAACAACAACAACTTAAACAACAACAACAACAACAACAACAACAACAACTTAAACAACAACAACAACAACAACAACAACAACAACAACAACAACAACAACAACAACAACAACAACAACAACAACAACAACAACAACAACAACAACAACAACAACAACAACAACAACAACAACAACAACAACAACAACAGACGCCACCACCAAAGCTGCTTGGCATTGACGTGTCGGAGGAGATGGTGGCCATTGCCAAGGCGCGTCTGGAGCTGGTCGGACACGATGCACAGCAGGGCACACTGTTGTCACTGCCCACAATTGACGACGGCACGTGTGCGGGCATGATCTGCTACTTTGTGTTGCACCACCTGGACGAAACACAGGTCAAGGCGGCGTTTTGTGAATGGGCGCGCGTGCTGGCACCAGGCGCACCGCTGCTGCTCGGCTACTGGGTTGGCGATGGCAAGCCTTACTTTGAGGAGGGCTTGCAAGTGGACATTGTCAACCACAGGAGCGATGTCATCGACCAGCTCTTGCTTGACGCCGGCTTCGCCATCGATCCACACAACGTGAAGCGACAAGAGTACAAGAGCATTGGCCTCGCTGCTCTCCACCTCATCGCAGTCCGCAACGGTTGCCAGTCATGATGCCTTGATGCGCGCGCGTGTGTGTATGTGTATGTGTGTGGGTGCGTACAGTACGCAATCGCTTGCCCTTACGTACCGCGAGGTTGCTCCCCATGCCGTTTGTGATGGTGTATGACGTGTGTGTGTGTGTGATTGTGCGTCGTTACTCTGCCTTGAAACCTTTCTGTTACATTACGTTCCCCAATGTTACCGAGCATGTCATGGTTGAGCGTTTAATGCACTGTGTTGTTGGTGTTGTTGAAGCGGTTAAACGAGTGCCAAAGCACATGAACGTGAAAGCAACAAACAAGAGCAGTGGCAAGGGTAACGAGCGCAGCGGCAAGGGTAACGAGGGCATCAAGGGAAGCAAGATGAGCAAGCACGTGTTCTTCATACACAACACACAGACACACACACACACACACAACACACAGACACACACGCACACAACACGCACACACACACACACACACACGCACACACAACACACAACACACAACCCAACACACACACGCTCACACACACACACACAACACACACACACACACACACACACACACACACACTCATGCAATTCTACACAACCCAAATCAGCCACAGATGGGATCAATGATGAGCGCAGAGGCGGAATAAAACGGCGTACCATAAATCTTGCCGTTGCCTGCAAGCACACCGCCACGCCACTTGCCGCCTTCGTCGGGCAAGCCCGAGATGCTGGTGGTGTCGGCCGTGTCGGTGTCAGGGTCAATGATGAGCACGGATGTGGAGCTGTACGGGATGCCATAGATTTTGCCGTTGCCTGCAAGCACGCCGCCCAACCACGCACCGCCACCGCTGGGCAAGTCGGAGATGCTCGTCACGTCGTACGTGTCCGTGTCGGGGTCGATGATCAGCACCTTGCTGATCTGCACAGGGATGCCGTATATCTTGCCATTGCCTGCAAGCACCCCGCCCGCCCACTTGCCGGTGGTTTCAAACCCGCCCATCGTCGTCGTGTCCGTGGTGTTGGTCTCCGGGTCGATGATCAGCACTCCTGCGGCAAGGCTCGGGATGCCGTAAATCTTGCCGTTGCCTGCAAGCACGCCGCCCAGCCACTTGAACGTGCCCGTGAGCCCCGCAAGTGCCGTCGTGTCTGTCGCGTTTGTTGCCGGGTCAATCACAAGCACGCTCTCGGACCAGCTGGGGATGGCGTAGATCTTGTTGTTGCGCGCCACCACACCTTCGCGCCACTTGTCCTGTGTCGTCGCGAGGCCCGTGATGGTGGTCATGTCCACGGCGTTGGTGGCCGGGTCCACGATAGCCACCGCTGTTGCGTCGCCGGGGATGGTGTAGATCTTGTTGGTGGTGGACGGCGCAAGCACCGCTCCGCGCGTGAGCGCCACGGCCTCTGGCCAGCCGCTGAGCGTCGTCACATCGACCGTGCTTGTGTCGGGGTCCAGGATGAGCATGGAACCGACACCCTGTCCAACTGGGGGCGCGTAGATCTTGCCGTTGGGCGCAAGCACGCCGCCCTGCCACTTGAACGTGGGCTCCGTGTACTCCGACACGTCAATCTGCACGCTCGTCGTGTCCACCGTGTGCAGGTTCGGCTCCAGTGCACACACCCCAGCCAAGAGGCGCGCTGCCATCACGGCTTCCTGCCGTTCAAGGCGCTGCAGGCGCTCCACAACGTCCTGTCCATTGAACAGCACGCGCTGCTGCGCCCCGCCGTCCGTTGTGTTCACGTGCACTGCGCCCTCTGCATCCTCAAGCATGAACGACCCTTCACACACCCGCACGCATGCCGCAGACACTGCCACAACCACTGCCACAACAACAACAACAGTCAAACAAGAACGACAACAGCAGGAAGAAGGAGCGCGCATCATCTTCATCGTCGCCATATCAATGTCTGTCGTGTGTCGCGCATGGAGAAAAAAAAGTGCGGCAAGTCAGGTCGTAAACATGACAAAGTGCATTGGCTGTCCTCCTTGGAAACTTTGTGCAAAATTTGAAACAATTGGCGTTGGGATATGCATGCATGCAGCGACGCCGTGACGAAGTCGTCGTGCGCCCCCACAACGCGCACCAAACCACGGCAACACACCACGGCGCAGCCAAAACACCAACGCTGCTGCCGGGCAGCGGCTCACTGCGTGCCATCGTCGCCGTGGGCGTGTGTTGAGTTTTGTTTGCTCTCTGAGTTGTTTGTGGTTTGTGGTTTGTGTTGTGGTGCGCGCAGTTTTTGTTTTTGGCCCAATCCCATGCTGAGGTCACAAGGTCGTCGTGTCAACAGCAACAGCAACAACAACAACAGCATGATGCTGGTTGCTGGAGCGACGTTGCTGCGGCTGCTGCTGCTGCTGAGCCTGCAGCTGTTGGTGGTTGCCATCGTCGGTTATGGCGGCCATGGTGTCAGCGCTGCAGCGATGCCAGCGACGGCAGCGACAGCAGGACCTGCTGCAGCAACACCGAAGCAGCATCAGCAGCATCAGCAGCATCAGCAGCATCAGCAGCGGCACACGGCAAAGGAGCTGCTGGCGCAGGACGCACGCCTGTTTGACGCGTACGCGCAGCTGCCGCCGCTCGCCAGGAGGCGGGTGCGGCAGCAACTGGACGACCTGAGCGTGGACACTTCCGTCGCAGACGACTTGGAGTTCAGCGGCGATGGCGCAGTGTTCATTGCAGACCACTCCCTCGTCGTTTCCCCCGAGCAGGAAATGACAATGATGGCCCAGCAGCAGCAACAACAGCAGCAGACGGGAAGTGGAGGACACGCAGACGCGTGGCCGGACCAGAGGAAGCAACAGAAGCAAGCAGGGCACGCGGGACAAGCGGCAGACAAGGACAGAAGTCCTTGGTCTGGTGTTGGCGCCGCCATCACCCCTGATCTGCCACAAGACACAGGCAGCCATGGTCGGGGGCGCCGCGGCAGCGCTCAGACAGCAAACGGTGTGTGTGTGTGTGTACGTGTATGTGCGTGTTTGTGTTTGTGTGCGTGTGCGTGTTTATATTTGTGTTCGCGTGTGTGTGTGCGTGTTTATGTTTGTGCGCGTGTGTGTGTGTGTGCGCGCGCGTGTGTGCGTGCGTGTTTATGTTTTTGTGCGTGTGTGTACGCGCGTTCTCTTCAACGTCGTGCCTCCATCTGCTATCGTCTCGTGACCAGCAACATCGTGCACTGACCCATGATCCATCCCCCATCCCCCACGCCTCATCCCCATCCCCCCCATGCCATGCACAGGGTTGCCTGAGCTGCACAGCAAGCCTGGCTCACGCAACATCCTCTTCCTCGACTTTGACGGCTACGAGTCCGGTGAGGACCAGTTCTTTGGTGCCTTTGACGCGCTCCCATATGACCCCAGCAAGGACGGCCCAGCCTTCTCCCAGTTTGAGGTGGACCAAGCCATTGACACGTGGGCGCGCGTGGCTGAGGACTTTGCCCCCTTTGACCTGGACGTGATCCTGGGTGCGCCGCCACCAACCTTGAACAGCACCACCCTCTGGGTCGTCATCACCAGCAAGCAGCAAGCAAACGGCGCCAGCATGCCTTACTCCACCGCAGGCGGTGCGTGCGCTTTGTGTGTGTGTGTGTGTGTGTGTGTGTGTGTGTGTGTGTGTGTGCTGTGCATACCTTTGTTGGCAGCGCCAGGAAAGCACAGCTGTTGTGAATTCTTGTTGCTGTGCGTGCACGCGTTTTGTCTTGTTCCTTGCCCTCTTCTCTTCATGCACACACTCACTCGCTCACCCATACATACATACATATACACATACAAACAAACACATATGCACAGGCGTCGCGTCCTTGGGCCGGTTTGGGCACGACAACTTTCCATACTTCCAGCCAGCCCTCGGTGAGTCCCGTCGCACCATACTTGGCGTTGTCACGTGAGTGGGCGCGAGTGCTTGTGTCATCGTTTGTTTGTGACAAAGGGCGTTTCGAGAGCAAAAGGAAACGAACCACATCCACCTTCATGTTCAACCCTCAAGCTCTTCTGCTCAAGCCATTTATTTCACCATCAACCCACCCATACGCGCGTTCCTCACACGCGCGCTTCTCTTCTCGTTTCCACCTCACACGTGCGCGTATAAAATATCCCATCGTGCAGTGTACTTCGACAACCTTGGGCTTGGCTGGTCCCATCTTGTTGCAGAGGCGTGCAGCCACGAGGCGGGGCACACCTTTGGCCTCAAACACGACGCGGTGCCGGGGGAGTCATTCTACGGCGGTGCCCGCGACCCGCACAACCCGGTGTCGTGGGCGCCGATCATGGGGTGCGTGCAGCTGCGATTCGAGAATGGAGGAGGAGAAGGGGGAGAAGGGGGCGGGGAAGGGAATAAGGGAATGGCAGAGTCGTGTGCAAGGTCGAAAAGATGGTGTGCGGAGGATGGCAGAGGTCACCCTGAACCGCAGCTCTGAGACTCACGTACACAAACACACACACACACACACACATGAACACACACTCATGCACACATACACACACATACACACGCGTACACACACACACACACACATACACACACACACACAAACACACGTAAACAAACACACACACACACACAAACACACACACATACACACGTACTCATATGCACGCACACACATCAGGGCTGGGTATCTGAACAGCGTGTCACAGTGGAGCAAAGGCGAGTATGAGGGCGCGACAAACCAAGAGGACGACATTGCCATTATCGCAGCCCGTGTTGGCATGAGGGAGGATGAGGCAGGTGTCACGCGCGATACAGCTGGCAGAATCATCATGCATCACATTACTGCACCCACCAGTGGTTACAGCGACGACACCAACGCTGACGAAGACAACAACGGCAATCACGCACCAGCATCGCCAACAGCAGCAGACGATGGTGCACAGGCATTTGTTCCGGGAGGAAAGCACAGCGGCAGTGACGAGGACGTCGTGTCACTCATCTCATCCCTGCCCATCGTCGCTCTGGCATCAAACAACGCCGCCACAGCTGACAGCAGCACCAACAGCGACAACATCGATAGCAGTGCAAGTGACGGTTCTTTCGCCACGAGTTCCCAGCAACAACAACAACAACAACAGCAGCAGCAGCAGCAACAGCAACAACAACAGTTGCACGAGTGGCGTGGGTCCGCTGCTGGCGTGATTGCAACTCGGCAGGACGTCGACATCTGGGGGTTTGTTGTGGAGGCGGAAAAGGCAGACGTGACGGTGCTAGCAACACCCTGGTACTCGAGCGGCCTCACTGCCGGTAACAACCTCGACATTGCGCTGACGCTTCTGAATGATGTTGGAACGCCGCTGGCGGCAGTCAACCCCGTGTATCAGACATGGGCGCAAGTCGCGCTGACACTCGTGCGTGGCGAGTACTTTGTTGCCGTGGATGGCGTGGGTGATGCTGCGTTCTTTCCAACGGATTACGGCAGCGTTGGCCAATACCAGCTCCACGTCTCTCTCATTGGTGAAGCCGTGACAACCACAACCACAACCACAGCCACAACCACAACCACAACCACAACCACAACCACAACCACAACCACACCACCACAACCACAACCACAACCACAACCACAACCACAACCACAACCACAACCACAACCACAACCACAACCACAACCACAACCAAAACCACAACCACAACCACAACCACAACCACAACCACAACTACGGCACCAATGACGACAACTTCGCAACACTCGTTTCCAAAGGTGAGCGCCAAGAAGTCCTGCTCCTCGCACATGCGCTTCTTCTATTCACGCATGCACACACACAGTTGCACATGGACTTGTTCTCTCCCTCCCTCTTCTTCTGCCTCCTGACGTCCACGCATGATCTCGCGCATGTGTTCCTCACCGCTCTTGACAACGCCGTTGCAGAGCCACATGTGTGCCGTTCGCTCGTGCACATACAGTCCGAAATTCGCATGCCAGTGTGACGACGCATGTCAGGACTTTGGAGACTGTTGTCCAGGTGTGTGTCTGTGTGAGAGAGAGTGAGTGTGTGTGTGTGCGCGTGCATGAAAATGTGCGCGTGCAGGAATGAGAATGCAGCTCACGTGTTGTATGCTATGTTTGTGGTTGCAGATTTTGTGGCAAAGTGCACTGCAGTTGGCCACCACACGACAACCACCACGACAACCACCACGCCAACCACAGCCACCACGACCACGACAACCACAACCACCACTTCAACCACAACCACCACTTCAACCACAACCACCACTTCAACCACAACCACCACTTCAACCACCACGTCAACCACCACAACCACATCAATCACAACGACCACAACTACAACGACCACCACTACGACCACCACAGCCACGACCACCACGGCCACAACATCAACTACAACTACAGCAACCACGGCGCCAACCACACAACAAGGACCGCCACCAACACAGGTCAGGCAGCACTCCATTGCCTGCGCTTCCATCATCGTGTCATCATTCACAACAGTTGCATCGTCTCTCACTGCCACGAATACCACCAATGACTAACACCACCACGCTTGCCACTTGTATCGTTGGCAGAAACACTGGTGCTCGCATCGCGCGTGTACGTACATTCCGAAATACGTGTGCCAGTGTGACACCGCGTGCACGGACTTTGGGGACTGCTGTCCAGGTGCGTACTTCGTGTGTGTGTGTGTGTGTGTGTGTGTGTGTGTGTGTGTGTGTGTGTGTGTGTGTGTGTGTGTGTGTGTGTGTGTGTGTGTGTGTGTGTGTGTGTGTGTGTGTGTGTGCATTTGCATTCGTTTGTGTGCGCTTGTGCATGTTTGTTGTTTTGTGTGCGCTTGTGCGTATGCGTACAGCCGTTGTCACATGCTTGATTTTTTTTGCTCATGTCGCTGACATACACGCATGTGCCACGTTTGTGAATTGAACCTCAGATTACGAGCAAGCGTGCACGAAGGACGGTGAGGCTGAGAGCAAGCTCAGTACAACGACAACCACGACCACAACAACGTCCACGACAACGACAACATCGTCCACAACATTGACTACCACCACCACCACCACCACAACCACCACAACGACAACAACGTCCACAACATTGACTACCACCACCACTTCCACCACTACCACCACTACCACCACAACCACAACGACGTCCACAACAGCAACAACAACAGCTGAAACGTGCGATTGCCCCGGCCACTCGCTGCTGTCCTTCGGCTCCCTCTCCTTACAAATGACATTTGCAACAACCTGTCCTTCCGGACACATCTTCCGCGTGTGTCTGGAACGCAAGTTCGACTCTGCCAACCCCATGTTCTTTACGCTGGAGAGAAAAATGCCCAATGGCGGTGGATATGAGACGGTGTCCACGTCCCCGCTCGTGGCACCAGAACGCAACGCGCGCGTGTGCCACACGTACACGGAAACAGATGTTTCACGTGTTTCAAAGGGCGCAAAGTGGCAGGTGGCGGTGACATCCACAGACCTCTTCAGCGTCAACCTCGACCCGCCCTATATCAAATCGCACGACTGTGTTCCTCCATGACAGCGCACATGTGGATTGTGGATTGGCGTGTTGTGCTGTTATGCATATGCATGCGCGTGTGTTTCATGCTTGCGCGTGGTGTGCGCGCGTGTGAACTGTGTCTCGCACACAGGTGCGTTTGAGGCAACCACACCCCTTGTTATTGTTCTTGTTATTGTTGTCGAGTTGATGTGGCGAATGAATGTTGTATGCGCTGGTGTGTGTATATGTTCTTGGCACCTTGCGTTTTCGTCGCTGCTTTGTCAGTCGACGCGACACACGTGTGTGTGTGTTACCAGCGGTGCATTTCCGCCTTTTCCATTGCCACTCTGCTCGTTGGTAGGTGTCCAAAGGACAACGGAATCAGAAGCTAGTTTGTCTTGTGTCTGTCACCCTGTTGCATTCAACCCTCACCCATCTTTCTTGCGAGGCGTGGTTCGTGTAGTGTCGCCAGCTTCATATGTGGGCATCCCCTACATTGGGTACCCGAATTACCCTTTTGCACGGTTTTAGTGCAGTTGGTAAGACACCACATAACAGTTCGCCTCTCCTGCTGTCACCCCGGCTTCTATTGCGTGACAGAGTGACAGCACTGTTCATCATTGTTCATCATTTTTGCTATGCTGACTGTATCATCATGACGGTGGTTGTCTTTTCATTCAACTAAACGTAACAAAATCAGTGTTGAAGGATGAACAGAGAAGAGAAGGAAAATTTCATGTCATGTATGCCAACCAACATCGTCGTCATTCATCATTGCAAAGGCAACGACAGAAGTACTCACAAATTACCACTCAGGTGCCACAGGTGGGGCAACGGAACACACACACACACACACACACACACACACACACACACACACACACAAGGCGGGTCCGGGTAATTGTAATGACATTGTCATTCAACAAGTCAAGCAGCACGCATACTCAAATGTGCACGCAAGCACGTGCACACTGCTGCACACGAAACAAAACCAAACGGTACATTACCATTGACACAAAGAACCACATCACCACGCATATTCGACTACAATGCATCTCCCTCGCCAGCGCCCCAATCACCACACGACACTAAGTCACGTCAAGTCACGTTGCGTCATGTCACATCATTGTGTTTCCTCGTCGCCAATCTGCAGGTACTCCTCACCCACAGCCGTCTCCTCCAATGTGCCGTCAATCGCAGCCCTGAACGCCTCCACCCACTGCTTTGCCGTATCCTTGTCCTCAAGCTGTGTCAGCAAGTGTGTGTGCGCGCGCGTGTGTGTGAGTTGGTGTGATGAGTTGTGCGAGTGAGTGAGTGAGTGGGTGAGTGGGTGAGTGAGTGAGTGAGTGAGTGTGCGTGTGTGTGTGTGTGCGCGCGTGCGTGTGTGTGCGCGCGAGTGCACGTGTTTGTGCACGCCGTAGCGGTTGAGGTCAAGATGCCCTCATCGCCATCATGCCACAATGCACATGCATTGCATGCCGATGCGTCGTCACAATCGAACACCACTGCCATCACAATCACCGCCATCATGATGTTTACCTGAATGACAAGCTCCGTGCTGTCGCGGTGTTTCAGGATCACACGCATCTTCTCACTGTGCACGTGTGCGCGAGAGTCATGAGGGCATCAACATTGTAAATGAGAGCACAGGTTTTGTTGCAGACTTTACGAACAGTACGCACGCGCGCACACACAGCACACGCCCAACCATCGCACAGCACACACATACACGACAAAACAAAACAAAGCTCTTTAGCGATACCGTGTTGCCTTCCACGTGTTGTCGACCACGATGGTTTTGATGGGATTCTCGCATTCCATATCCGTGAGCTCGTACAGAAACACCATCTCGCCCTGCAAGAACAGCCACTTCTTCGTCTTTGTCTCCTTCCCGCGACGCAACCCGCTTCGCTTGCCTGCGAATGTGTGCCGTGTGTGTGTGTGTGTGTGTGTGTGTCATATGAGTTGTGTGTGTGACAAGGAAAGGGGGAGTGAGTGCGCTAGTGCGAGAAGGAGTCACAACAGCAACCGGACATACATACACACAAGCAAACAAGCAAACAAGCACAATCATCATCATCATCATCATCAATAGCAGCATCACCATCATCATCAATAGCAGCATGCAACGCACCTCGAATGACCCAAGTGACCTCGCCCTCCAAGTATGTGATGGTGTCAGGCACCCACGAGCCAGGCTCGTAGTAGTTGCCCTCTGTTGACATGTTGATGAGAATCAAAACACGTTTGTGTCGTGATGAGTAAGCGTGGAATGCAAACGAGACAGCAACAACGCAGACGAAGCTGTCGCACTTGTGTCACGCATGTCGCAATTGCTGTCATGCGCAGCGTTTTTGAACTCACCGGCGTCTGTGTATCCACCCTCGACATCGTAATACCCTTAAAAGGATGAAACAAGCAAACCCATTCCACCGTGAGGACAAGTCAAAACGCCTTCACACCTGTGCCATGCGCGAGGAGGACATGTAGAGTCGCACACAACGCGCACATCACATCAAACACCTAACCATCCACATCCACACCCACATCCACACCCACATTCACACACACCATTCCAACCAAACAACGACACCGATGCTTCCCACCTCCATATTCATCGTAGTAGCCGCCGTACTCATCGTATCCGTTCTCGTCCACATATCCTTCTTCGCCCTCCACCGCGGCCTGTGACGCTTCAAGCGAAGGTTCATCCTGCTCCACATATGTTTCAGACAGGTTCTCGAAGAAGTTGTCCTGGTAAAACCCGCCTTGCTCGTTGAAAGCACCTGTTCCACAAGGCGAGCAGAGGCAAGGTGAGATTAAACCATCCAGGGGGAGGAGAGATTCATGCTCAAGCTAGCAGCTTGTCGGCCACACACCCACCCACCCACACACACCCACCCACCCACACACACACACACACACACACACACACACACACACACACACACACACACACACACACACACACACACACACACAACCATGCACGCATATACACGCACCAGGATCTGTTGTCCGTGGTCTGACATGTCGTTGACAACACCACGAGGCGATTTCATGATGGACGGTCCAAACACAAGGGAGAGGTTCTGAATGCCCATTCTGTTCGCTTCCTCCTCAGCTGCCACCCTGATCAGGGCAACAACAGCACACAAACACACACACACACACAAATGTAGATGACAACAGGAGAAATTGCCAACGAGTGAGTGGTTGAGCGTTGCTGAGCACATCGAGTGTTGAGTGCACGGCACATGCGCAGAGGTACGTTCAAATCATTCTCCACACACACACACACACACACACACACACACACACACACACACACACACACACACACACACACAGAGCAAACAACAAGAGCAAGTGCGTACTTCTTGAGGTGGCGAATGAGGCTGTCGAGAAGACGGTAGTTGTCTTGCGGGAGTTTCTGCAGCACAGCAGAGAGCGCCTACACGTGACGGTAGACAGTGTACATGTAGGGTTATGGTGAGACGGGGATGACAGCCAACGCGATTCGTGTGAGAAACATGCAAAGCACATGATGTGTTCAAACGGTTACAGCGACGTAGTTACACACACACACACACGTACACACGCCCACACATACTCACGCCCACACACACTCACACACACACACACACACACACACACACACACACACACACACACACACACACACACACAGCACCTGGTGGCGCGCCGTGTCGTCCGTGCGCTCAAGACAGGCGATGAAGTCGTCGTACAGCGCGTGTGTCAGCAGAGGTGGTGTCATTTCCTTCAACAGAAGTTTGAGCACGCTCGTCAGGACGGGAATCTCCGCATCGTGCACAGCGCCAAACCCTTCCTCAAGCAACTTGTCCTGGCGTGTGCGCGAAGATTCGTGCAAGGGTGTTCATGCAAGTGAGGAATACTGTCGCCGGTGACAAACATGGCGGACGAAATCACACGCACACACATACATACACATACATGCACACGTGCACAAGTACATGCGCACACACAAATACACCTGCACAAGTACACACCTACACGCACACACGCACACACACGCACGGCCTTTGCGTACCTTTGTTGCAATGACTTTGGTCTGGGAGCCGGAGACGCGATAAAGGCCCTCCGTGGTGATGCCACGACGCTCCACTTCCTGCATGATGCTGCGCACAATGCGAGGCAGCTGCCAACGGTGATTGGTGGTGAGAGTGGGTGGGGGTGCGCGTGAGTGACGAACGTGGTTGGTAATGATGATGATAAAGGGCATTGATGAAGGTTGGCGTTGTGCATGTGAAATAAAGGGTGCGACGAAGGGAACGAACGTCGCTTGAATGAAGCATGCGAATGGAAACGTGTGATTGCATTAAAGAACACGCACACACACACACACACACACACACACACACACACACACACACACACACACACACACCACACAGCCACACGCACGCACGCACGGACACACACCACACGCACGCACGCGCACCTGGTCTGAGAAGTAGACGTTGCAGGTGTTGGCGACGGTCTGCAGGAGATCAAGCGATGGGTCATCGAGGTCCAGACGGCAGTGGAGTGGCGCCCACACGTAATCTGCACCGTCAAGAACCTGCCGAGTGCACAACCGCAGCATGGTACGGTGGTGGTGGTGAGGAGGAGGAGGGGCAGGAGAAGAAAGAGAAGGCGGAAGCCGTGGTGGTGACGTATGCTTGACTTTCGCATGCATGTAAATGCGCGTGTGTGTGCGTGTAAAAACGTGGAGAGTTTACGCAGCACTGAAGCATGTGGCGAGTGAGTAGTGGGTGAGGGGGAACAGGAAGGCCGTCGACAGTCATCAGCCAATCATGTGACATCACACCTCCTTTGGCAGATTGCATTCGTCTGGACAGTGCATCCACAACGAGATGAGCTCCACCCACGCGTTGTCTGTGCTCCGATCATCCGCGGGAACACCCTGATGTATGTTTGAGGAAGCGGTGTAACGTAAGCATGGTGGCGATGGCAATGGTGTGTGTCAGCATGCGGTGACAAGTCGTTTGTGCATTCCAGTGTCTCACACACAGAACAGAGGAAGAGAACGCCTTCAACAATTTAACGGCACGTTGATACGCAAACACGCATGTAAAAAAAAAAAAAAAAACCGCACACATGCAAGCATACTTACACACGCACATACACACAAGACAACCCGACCTTGTACAGCTCGTAGGCGTTTGAGACCATTTCCGGGATGGAGCAAATGGCGTTCGGGTCCAAATCGTCTGTGACGTCAATTTCGCCGTCAAATCCAAAATACTCCTGGAGCGTTGGAGGAAATTCAAGGGCAATTTGGCGCCGATCCGTTGGCAGATGCAGCTGTCATGTCGAAGATGAAGAAAGGAAGGGGGAACGTGGGGGGGGGGAGGTGCAGGTGAGTGCTTGTTTGTTCGCGTGTGTTTAGGTGCTTGGGTGCTCGCGTACGTGCGTGCGTGCATGTGTGCGTGAACGCGGTGGCGAAAGGGCAAAGCAAAGTGCGATATATCAAATCAGATGTCAACAAGACATCGACAGACGACAGCAATGCACATTCAACAATACTGCGCAACCCTGTTGCACCGCCCAGTTATATTGCCTCACCTCTCCGTGTTCGATCTTCAGCAGCACCTCCATGACTGGCAGATTGTTCTTGAATGCGCGCTGCTGCACTCCGGTCGTGCTCAAATATCGCCACCGCGTGACGATTGTTGTCTGGAAATGGTTTGGACCCCACCGACCTGCACACACACACACACACACACACACACACACACACACACACACACACACACACACACACACACACACACACAATGGTAAATGAAGGTGGCGAAAGGGTAATGAAAGAGTGGGATCATGTAAATGTGAATATGTGTGTGAACACGAGCAGAGGATAGCTGCTTCGCTGTATGTTTATGTCCGCATGAAGATGCGAGTATTCGTGCGCAATTGATTCCACGTTTCCCATCAACGACACGAGCGGTCATGCAAGCACGCATCATTTCATGGCTGAGCGACTTCAACTCACCGAGAACGCCGCGGCCGCTGATGCCCGTGCGACGCAGCGGATTCCTGCACACACACACACACACACACACACACACACACACACACACACACACACACACACACACACACACACACACACACACACATATGTGCAAACAGACAGACGCAGAAATCCATCAGCACATCCGCGCACACACACTGTACACACACACTCAAAAACACATAACACACACGCACGCACACACACACGCACGCACAAGCACACACACACACACAGCAGCGACATGTACACACCGTGGCACGCCCTGCATGATCTTGTAGAGGCCGAGATAACTCCGCCGGTCAATGCCATACGCTTCGTCGATGTTGTTGAACGACAGCAGCGCGTACTCCTGCACAACAATACCAAGTCACATGGCAGAAATGGCGTATGTGTGTGTGCGTGTTAGAATTGACGAGCAAGCAACGTGATATGGAAACGCAATCCACAAATCCATGAATACAGCAACAGGGCGGCACAAAGTAACAGTAACCATTGCCGCACACTGCAGTAATCTCGTGCACACACACACATACACCCGCACACACAGAAACACCCTTCCGACACACATGTGCAACACACGCACGTGTTCAATGTCGGGATCTGCCCACTCTGGCTGCGACGCGACCTCGTTGGCGGTGAAATGCACGGGGCGGTACCCTGTGGCAGCACAGATGGTGTTGGCGTCGTCAGGGTGGAAGGATGGAAGTGAGAGTGCGAACGTATGCAAATGTGTGTGTCTATGCTGTGACCAGATAAGGCAACTCGTGCGCTCTTCCCTCTTCCCTCTTACATGCACACAACCACACACACAATCACGCATGTACACAGCCACATGCATCGTTCACACCTTTGTCGAATTCGAGCCAGGACGAGTGGTGGATGGGCGCACGCCGAATGCCCGTGTCCAAATACTCTCCACTCTGCATCACAGCCTGCGATGGTCGGGATCATGGTGATGGTGGTGGTGATGATGATGATGTTTGTATGTGATGGTGTTAGAGGTTGCGGTATTCGAACATGATGGTGGTGGAGACAAAACACAAGGAGGAAGGACCAAACCAAAGTTGCTTGGAATCAACATGTTCTGTCTGCCGCCCTTACCCCTCCACCCCAAGTGTCACCCAAACTCATTTCCGCGCTGCTGCGTGCATGCAAGCACGCACACACGCGCTCCATTGCTGATCATATCCCATGCACATGTGCCGAAGCGTCACAATCACCATGTGTTCACCTCGATGCCATCCAGCGCATAGGATGAGGGCGTGGACATGAGGGAAAAGCGATGATCCTGTAAGGCACGTGAAAGGAGGGGCACAAGTGAACGGCAGTATCAGCTGAAGCTTGGGGATAGTTGTGTTGCAGATGTACACATGCACAGGTATGCACGCATGCTCAAGTGCACACAGGCACACACACAAATCACACACACACACACGAAAAGTTACACAATCACACACACACACACACACACACACACACACACACACACACACACACACACACACACACACACACACACACACGTCACAACTCCACAGCGTTCGCACGTTGACGGGGGTGGTGTGGAGGGTGATGGGGCGCCACAGCTCTGGCAGCGGGACATTGGGGTGCTCCCACGGGCCAAGGTCATCAAGGAGCGAGGACAGCTGTTGTGATCATGGGCGGTGGTGGCGATGGCGGTAGAAGCGACGAGGGACACATGGAGCATGCCGGAGAGTTGTCAACTGTTTGTACGTCTTACGATGCGCAATGACACAAAGGAATGAAGCGACAAGCAGCACACAAACACACACACACACACATGAACAAACGCACACCCACAAAAAAGAATAAACACACACCACACACCCAAACCCCCCATACCCACACCCACGTCGTCCACACCTTGTCGGCGGTGTCCTTGTCATCGCTGAGGGCGAGTGATTCCACAATGTGCTGCTTGTGGTTCATGAGAACCTTCAGGAGAACCTTGAGTTCCTTCTCGTAAACGCCAGGAACAACGCGCCCATCCCTCTTCCTGTTGGCAGAGGCGCAATGCGTGCATGCAGGCAACACACAATCGTCAGCGTGTGAAATGCCAAAGAAGACAGGTCACTGTAAACCTCACGTCACACTTTACACATCACACACCACAGCATACATTCCACCCCACGCATGCAATACCACATTCATGCCTTTGCTTCATGCTCCTTTTTCCGGCATGAATTGCGTCATGTTCGTACCTTCCCAATGTGGAAAGATCGCGCGGTTCACCGGCGGCGGAGCGGAGATTGATTCCGAACGACGAAAACGCGCGCAGCGTCGTCTCATCAACCACAGGCGGCACCGCAGACAGCTGTATGATTGTGTGTGTGTGTGTGTGTGTGTGTGTGTGTGTGTGTGTGTGTGTGTGTGTGTGTGTGTGTGTGTGTGTGTGTGTGTGTGTGTGTGAAGTCGGCGTTGAAGATGCTCAGCTTCACAGCCCACCCAAACATGACCAACTACCACCACCACCCCCCATCATCATCATTGTCACCACAATGATGAGCAACGCAATCACAGCCACCATCTCCTCACCGGTGTGCCGTAGTCGGGCCAGTCTGTGAAGTGGTATTGAACAACCTGCATGATTGGAGGTGATGCATTGAAGGTGTGTCAGGTGTTGGAATTCAAGTAGGGCATGCAACATGTAGTGAATGCACACAACACGCTCACTTCCACGCGGAATGGTTGCACCACCAAAGACACACACACCCACACAAACACGCACACACAGTCGTACCCTGCGAGGTTCGTTGTCGTTGATGCGAAGTGAAAACACGCGTTCGCTCCACGTGAATCCGTCCTGTTCATCCACATGTTCGACGGTGATGCGATTTGGGTACCTGACCACGCCCAACCGTGCGTGCATGCATGGATGAGACGAGAGACGAGCACATGAGTGACACCACGCCAGCACACATCACAACGCCACGCATCACTTCACCACACGCCACTTCATGCGACCGCACCCTTTCTCTGGCTCGAACGTGACGGTGTCGTTGATGTCTGGCCAGTACTGATCGCACTTGATCCTGAAGAACACATACGGGGAGAGATGGTGAGCGACGTTGTGGTTTCATTCACCAGAGCACGCAGTACAAACACGTGTTGTCACACTTAATTTTGCACACCCACATACGTTCACACCCACATACACCCACGCACACACACACACACACACATACACACACACACATACACACATACATACACACACACGCACACACACACACGTGCTTCGTACCGGGAGCCCTCGATGGTGTTTGTGACCATTACGATGACACCCGTGTTGTACTCGGCCACCATTTCCCAAAACACGCGCGTACTTGTTTTGGTCGGCCCCTGCATACAGAACAAAGAGCACGCATGTGCAGACAAGGGAGTAAGTGGGACGAATATGGAAGGGAGCAGGGGGGGGGGACAGAGCAAACAGAGAAGAGCAAATAGAGACCACAGTGGCATCTGTACACAAACAAATCTCTCAAGAGCGAAAGAGGCGACCATCTCCAGGCCTGTTTGCCATGTGCATCTTGTTCATTTTCTTTCCTTGTCTTGTATGCACATGCGCACGCGCGTGCACGCGCATGGGACGCATTGCGCTAACTTTACCTGTGTTGCGATGAAGTTTGGTGTTCCAGGCATCAACTGCTGAATGTGACTCTGTGAACACGTACACACACACACACAACAGGAACGAAGCCAGAGTGAGGGGTGGATTGTAGTCGGAGCGCCCACGTATGTGTGCAACTGAACGCACCAACACAATGAGAAATCAAGCAAGCAACATGCACTCATGTAAACACACACACGCACACACACAAACATTCACACACGCAAAAACAAAAAACACAAACACAAACACAAACACAAACACACATGTGCGAACACATACACAGCACCACCACGACCACCAACACTCACTGCGTTGATGTAGTCCGGTGTGCACTTGTGCAGCACAACGCGACTTGCATCGTAGGGGACAATGTCGTTGTACCTGTGGCATCACAGTGCGTGAGCAATGTGTCAGTCAACTGTGCGGTGCATGACCACGGCTTTAGGATCAGACCAGCTGTCTCAAACCGTGTAAGACGCACACATTAGGACATGCACATTGATTGATACACTGAAATACACCACACACTTTCTCGCCTACCACACACACACACACACACACACACACACACACACACACACACACACACACACACTCTCTCTCTCTCTCTCTCTCTCTCTCTCTCTCTCTCTCTCTCTCTCTCTCTCTCTCTCTCTCTCTCTCTCTCTCTCTCTCTCTCTCTCTCTCTCTCTCTCTCTCTCACACACACACGTTCACACACACACACGTTCACCCACCGGTTGAGGTGTGCGTTTGCTCTGCCCGCCTTGCATCGGCTGTGTTGGTACTGCTTCATGGACTCCGTGTCCAGCGCTTGAAACGCTGTCTCAAATCCAGAGCTCTCATTCAACCTACAACGTGCGCATGTGGTGCGTGTGTGCGTGTGTGCGTGTGTGTTTGCGTGAGTGTATGTCAACACGCGGTGGTGCACGCCAGCACAGACGCGAGTGTCGTTACAAATGTCAGAACACGCACGCTCTCCCTCCATCTCCCCTCCCCCTCCATCATCGTCCAGCAACGTACTTGGTGATGGTCCGGCCAAGTTCCTCGATAGCGTGGCTGATCACCTGCATGGCCAAGCAACACCGTGACGTTACAAGGGCTTTCCGAGCAGGTGTGCAGCACCCACAAACACACACACACACACACACAAACACACACAAACACATCAACCCACACACAACACAACACAACACAATCCACATCAACCCACACACAACACAATCCACACACACACACACATCAACAGACCTCCTTGCGCTTGTGCAGCAGGTCAACTTCGCTCTTTCGGCTGGGCGCCATGCGACGTGACGTGTCCTTGCGTGAGGAGTTGCTGCGGTGCAGCGACTGCTGCTTCTGCTGCTGCTGTTGGTGCTGGTGCTGCACAACACCCTGAGGGAGGATGATGCCGTCCATCATCCTTGGCCCTGGTGTCTCTGCTGGTGTTTCTGCTCCTGCTGCTGTCTGCTGTTTGCTGTTTCACTTGTATTGCTTGCTTGCTTGCTTGTCTGTCTCTCAACTTCCTCTGTGCCAGCCGGCTCAAACTCTGTGCTGTTGTTGATGTGATGTGACTGTGTTTGCCCGTTGAATGCGTGCTGGGTTGGTGGCAGGCTAGCTCTCTCGTCTTCTCTCGTACTTGCTTGCTTGCTTGGGTCGTCGTCGTTGTTGGCTGAGCTGAGCGTTGTTGGTGCCTTTGCCTGACCAAAATGAAAACCCAAAGGAGCTCTCTCTCTCTCTCAAATGGGTCGCCGAACCCCAGCAGAGGGTTGTCAGGTGCGGTGGCTGGCTGGATGGCTACAACCAACGTGGTGTGCATGATTTGTGTGCATCACATCAGCAGCAAAATGGCAGCTTCGCTCACGTTTGCCAAAACGGCGGTTTTTGAGGCTGAAGATCCTGACGGACAATTCAAGATTCGCGGCCTCGTTGAGGGGCGTTGTGTGCAGTTGTGATGAATATTGAAGACGCCAACGACTTTTCGCCCAATCAAAACAACAGATACCGACAGCACAAAGTAGATACAACGGTTAGATAATTAGTGGATGATTTTGTATTATTTTCAACCAGCACAGACAAACGATGGCGGAGATGCGGCGAATGGCTGCTGTTGTTGTTGGTCTTGTTGCGATCGTTGCTCTGCTGAGCGGCCTGGGCGTCCAAACTGACGCCCTTGAGGCCGAGCTGGTCAGTGGCGGCGCACAAGTCTCTTCTGCAACCATCATGACGGAGGCGCCACAGGTGCAGCAGGTGCAGCAAGAGCAAGAAACGCACCTTTCACATAACGCCGTGTGCAGTCGTGTGGGCGCGATGCTCAACGCCCTCAAACAACAAGAAGAACCAAGGGGACGCATGTCAGCGATGACCTCGAATTTCGCTCCGCCGAACACAGAGGAGGACACAAATTCTGTTGATCAAGCGCAGGCGCGAACAGTCCCTCTGCACAACAACAACAACAACAACAACAACAACAACAACAACAACCACCACCACCACCACCACAACAACAACAACAACAACAACAACAACAACAACAACAACAACAACAACAACAACAACAACAACAACAACAACAACAACAACAACAACACCAGCAACAACAACTGGCGCACGTTAAATCAGGTTCGCCTTGGGCAAGGCAACAACACACACTCAGGTGTGCCACCGCTGCGGACCACGTCTTATCGCTCTTCTCAGACTGCTGAACGCGTTTCACGCGCGGCGTTTGTTTCACCAGCTTCGGTCACAGTCCAACTCGACGCCATGGATCTGCTGGCCCTCCAGCACCTCTATGACACGACGTGCGCACAAACGGAGCCGTCAGGACCACCGTCACCCAACAACAGGCCCGAGATTCATAACAACAGACACCAAAATGTAAGAAAGTGATGCCCTCGCCACACTCAGTGTGGTAATGTAACCTGACAAAGAAACCACCCACGTTGCGTATTTCGCCCGCCCTCTTCCAATCCCAAACACACACTCACACACACACACACTCACTCACACGCATACATACGCACACACACATACGCACACACTCACTCACACGCATACATACGCACACACACATACGCACACACGCACATACACACACGCACACACGTATGCTCACGCTCAACGACTTCCATCGCTTCGCCACCATCACCACCACACAACCTCTCCCCCCAACTTACCCAAACAACACCACCACAGACCCCCACATCCCACACAGAGATTTCAGCGACACCGCCAAGGTCAAAGCGAAGGCGCCGCGCCTCTGCCTCCAACGCGCTGCTGCGGACCGGAGTGCCGCCAACGGTCGTGTCTTGCACGGTGACGGAAGTGCTGCTGGGGGACTGTGACAATGTCGCGCAGAAGTCAGCCAACGTCACGCTACAACTGGATTTCTCTCAATTCAAAAAGGACGACGTGCCGTCAACAGCCAAGGAAGAAGAAGCGGCAGCAGGAGCGCTCGCGGCCCTCACTTCCAGCCCCAACATACAGCATGTCGTGTTTCTGGGGAACCCTCACAGCAACAAGCGTGGGCTTGCGTGGGTGCTTGAGCACGGGTCGTGGGCGCACGTGCCCTCGCTCCACATTAAGGACGACACGCGCCGCAGCGAATGCCTGCAGACATACAACGCATTTGAATCCTTGCGTCGCCTCGATCTCAGCCACAGCCGCATCTTCGCCTTCTCGGGACCCCCCTCGACCCACTGCGCTGCCAATGACCCACCAGCCTTTGCAGACACCCTTCGTTTCCTAAACATCTCGCACAGCCACTTCATCGCCTTGCCAAGCCACGCGCTGCAAGGTTTCACGGCCCTGCAAGATCTTCACGTCTCTCACAACCTCCTCACAAGCGTGGGGGGTTCGCTGCAAACCGCCTTGCCTTCCTCGCTCGTCACACTCAAGCTGGACAACAACATCATTCGCCACATCACTCAGGATGCATTCGACAACCTGTTGAGTCTGCGTGTGCTGAGCCTCGCTTCCAACGACATCGAGATACCTGACGGCTTATTTGACAGGCTCACGGCTCTCACCCACCTCGATCTCAGCTACAACCCGATCGAGGACTTGCCAAATGGCGTCTTTGATACCCTCACGCTCCTGGAAGAGCTTCAGCTCACAGACACGCGCATCCAAAAACTGCCGCCTCGCGTTTTTCACAACACACGCCGGCTGAAGCTCGTGCGGATTCGCAACGCGCAGCTAAGCGTCCTCGACAGCGACCTGTTTCTAAACGCGAACCAGCTCACGGAAGTCGTCTTCACAAACAACGACCTCACCAGTCTGCCCGCCACTCTTTTCCAAAACCATCCTGCGCTCTTCCGTCTCTTTCTCGACGATAACCGCATCAAAACAATCGACGAGGCCCTGTTCCAGCACTGCCCTTCACTTCAACATCTCCACCTAAGCAACAACCTGCTCACGACTCTACCTGAGCGTATTTTCCAGAACAACACTGGCTTGAATTTTCTCGTGCTCACGCGCAACAAACTGCACTCGCTCCCGCCAGGCCTGTTCCGCAACGTGCCAATTGTTGCGCTTTCCATCGCCCACAACGAGCTCAAGGAGTTCAACCACAAACTTCCGCACCTGAGTGACGTTGACCTGAGCTTCAACAAGCTCACCCAGCAGCCAGACATGAGCCATTTTCCCAGCCTGCGCGGACTTCTCATGAACGGCCACACCATCAAAGATATTGATCTTGCGCCGTTTCTGAGCAACCCCAGCATGTCTGTGCTCGAGCTGGATGCGCTGTCTCAGGACGAGCATCCAGGAACTTCGCGCGCACTCCTGCATGAAGAAGAGGCCCTCAACACGAACCTTACAACGCTTGACACGCTAAGCTTGGAGAACGTCGAGCTGAGCCCAGAGGTCGTACCTGCTTTGAAAGAGGCGAAGATGTCTCTAAGGCGCCTTGTGTTGGGCTGGCCGGGCATGCACGAGAGCTCCGTTCCCTTGCAGGCGCTGTGCAACATCCTTGGGGCAAACGTGCGCGAGTTTGGTCTTGTGCACACCGCCTACACCAACATTACCACATGCGAACGCAAGGACTACGAGCTGGTGTTTCTCCAAGACAACACGCACGTCACATCCGTCACGGTGTTTGACGATGTTGCGCAGCTGAATGTGTCCGGTTGTACAGAGCTCACCACCCTACATGCATCTGTCGTGGACATCCTGGACATTAGCAAGACGCGCATCATTCCTTCCAGCGCGTTTTGTACGATTTGGGGCCAACGCATGGTGTTTGCACGTGACCTCGGTCTCGACATCAAGCAGCTTACTGCTGCCCGTGTTGGAGGCTTGCTTCAACACTGCCTAAACCTCATCGACGTCATTGACCTATCAGGAAATAGGGCTTTGAACACGTACAACTTGCTGTCAGGAGCTGCCTCGCGCGTGACATTGCTCACCGAGCAGGACAACTTGCGTCCCATCGACCTGGTGTTCGACTTTCCCTCGCGCAAAACCATCCCGCTTCTCATCTTGGAAGATCTGCCCATTCAATGCAACGTTCGTCTTACAACGGAGGACGTGCGGCCATTTGATGGCGAAAGCATGAATGTGGATGACTTCAACATCAAGCCCGGCTTCTTCCTCAAGTGTCAGTGTGCACGCGGGTTCCGGCCTCGCGGTGGTGTGTGCGTGGTGGACGACCGTGCCCTCATCCGCATTGCAGCCCTCAGTGCCGGCGGATCCATCCTCTTTGTCCTCGTCGTGCTCCTCATTGTCTGGCGCGTGCGCAGGACGCTGCGGTACCAGGTGCTCCTGCAGCACGACAACGACGTGAAGCAGCTGCTCATTGACGAGCGCGAGCAGGAAGTGCTTGCCCTGAAGAAGGTGTGGGAAGTGGAGTTTGACGAATTGCAGCTGGTGAAGCGTGTCGCTGCGGGCGCGTTTGGCACCGTCTTCATGGCAAAGTGGGACACCCTCACTGTCGCCGTCAAGGTGCTGCAGCATCAGGCGCTTGAGTTTGACGAGACCACCCGCTTCGAGTTTGAAAAGGAGGTGGAGTTCCTCCAACGCACGCGCCACCCGAACGTGGTTCGTTTCTTCGGTGCTGGCACCAACCCGCACGGCAGCCCCTTCATTGTGCTTGAGTATGTGCCGCTCGGCTCTCTGCGCAACCTCCTCGCTGGCGATCTTGGTGTTGTCCTCCTCCAGGTGCAGGCCGAACAGCAGCAGCAACAGCAGCGGCAGGAACAAGCATCGGCCTCACATGAACCAGACATGGGCGTGGTGGACGCCAGCGAAGACATGCTGCTTGTCACCACCGGTCTTCAGGCCCAGCGCGCCTCCATTGCCGACCTGCTGACAGTGTGGGACCTCAAGCTGCGTCTTCTTCGTGATGTGGCCGCCGGCATTGCATTCATCCACTCCCTTGGACACGTGCACAGGTGTGTGCAAGCGCGTGTGTGTGTTTGTCTGTGTTTGTCTGTGTGTGTGTGTGTCTGTGTGTGTGTGTGTGTGTCTGTGTGTGTGTGTGTGTGTGCGTGCGGATGCACATGTGTGTGTGCTTGGAGAGTGTGATTTCTTGGCTGCATCTTGAAGGCTTGCCCTTACAACGTAGTTGACTCTTGCTGAGCCCTTTTAAGTTGCACACCCTGACTGACATAAACTCACCCTCATCAATCCCACACTGGTGTTTGATTCAGGGACATCAAAAGCGGGAATGTCCTGGTGTCAAGCACACTGCGCGCGAAGATCACCGACTTTGGATCTATCCGCCAGTGTCTGACACGAGCCGACACGGACGCGCGTGCAACAGCCATGTCGCCATTGCACACCGCTGACACGGCGTTTGACATGCAGTACTTGCAGGGCGTTGGATCGGAATCCATGCACCTCTCACTCACGGCGGGTGTGGGCACGCCAATGTACATGGCGCCGGAGGTGCTGGGAGGCGAGACGTACGACGCGCAGGCGGATGTGTTCAGCTTTGGCGTCCTCATGTGGGAGGTGGCAACACAGTGTGACCCAGACCTCATTGCACAGGAGCGACCCAACGGCTTCCGCGGGCCTCTACTGCACACCCTCCACGCTCTTCTCCAGGACGGCAAACGCCTCCAGTACACAGGTACGCGCTCTGTGTGTGTGTGTGTGTGTGTGTGTGTGTGTGTGTGTGCTGATGTGTGTGTGTGTGTGTGTGTGTGTGTGTGTGTGTGTGTGTGTGTGTGTGCTTGAATGTGTGCGTGTGTGTGCTTGAATGTGTGTGTGCCTGTATGTTCATGGCTGTGTGCGCGGTGTTGTGCAAACTACAAACTTGAACGCTCACATGCAGTCACATTTCCATGTCGTGTGCAACCTGGTATGTCAATGAATCGTGCGTGCCATCCATTTTGGCAGAGGGCTGCAGCGCACCCGGATGGTTTCGGCGGCTGTCGGCTGCCTGCATGCACTGGAATCCGTCCTCCAGGCCAACATTTCAAGAGCTGCGCGATGTGAAGCTTCTACAAGAAACAGAATGAATGAACGAATGTTTGCGCATGCGCGGGTTGCATGTGTGTGTATGTGGTGTGCGTTGTGTGTGTTTGTGTGTGTGTGTGTGTGTGTGTGTGTGTGTGTGTGTGTGTGTGTGTGTGTGTGTGTGTGTGTGTGTTTCAACTTCAACTTTCAATGCTGGCTGTGATTTACGTTCATTTACTTGCCCAATTGACCTCTGCAATAACAAAGCTACACCGCATAGATGGTTGTCATGCACACACACACACACACACACACACACACACACACACACACACACACACACATTCAGACATGCACACGAGTATAATCAGCCATATCCCCACCCCCTCACACACACATACATAAATGTCACGCGGATGAAGTAAACGTCACTGGCACACGCTTCTCCTCGCCAGTCATGCTGGACTTGAGGAACACCATAACCTCTGTCTGTCCAAACTTCATTCGCACTTCCAACGGCGTGTTGCGCCAGCCCAACGCCTCAACGGGAAACGGCACGCGACACTCCTCCCGCACATGCGACTTGTCATCGGAGAAAACGACGTCACGGCGATGGCTCGAGAGGATGGGCACAGTCGCACGCCGCTGCTCAAGGTACATCGGGTGGAAACACTGCCGCACCTCATGGTCAACAGGAACCTTGTCATTGGCGCGCACAAACGGCGTAAACACGTTGGACACAACATTCATCTTCTTCTGGGCATTGTGGCGCACGCGACGGCCGGCATCAACATCTGGGTGGTCACGCTTGAACACAGATTCCGCAACGCTGCTGCCAATGCCGTACGTGAGGGCGGACCGCCTTGCAGCGATGGTAACGCCCCCGCACTGACCAAACCTGACAGCGCCCATGACGATGGAGGCCCACGGCCGGGGTGGGATCAGCACCTGCACACCCGATTCCGATGCAGCCTCCCGCACAGCATCTCGCACAAAGCTGCTACCCCCAAACCCGCCAACAAGCACAACATAGTCCGTCCGCCCCATGTCGCGCAGCAGCTCACGCACGTGCGTCTTGATGTCATTCAGCACCTCGTCGTAGAACGTCTTCATGTGCGCAGCGGTCAGCTTCAGGCTTGCAGCACCAAAGCACTTGAGGTTCGCGCCTGGGTGCTTCCTGTTGTACCGGGCCACGGCATCGACCAGCTTGGGTGGCCTGTCCATCTCTTGAAGCACAGGGTTGAGGTTGATGCGCAGCCTGGCGTCGGGGTCGCTCAGCCGTGACACGTCAAAGTTCACCTTGCGGTCCTCCCACACGCTCGTCAGCATGTCAAACACCGCAAACGTGTTTGCGCGCAGGCACGGCGGGTTGTCCAGCAGCTCGCGCAGGAACTCCAGAAACTTCTCGTCAATGCGGGTGGAGCCCCAGTTGCCGCCGCGCGGTGGCAGTGCCGCCTCAAGCCGCACGTTCGGCTTCGGCTGCATCGCCTCAAACGCGGCCGTGTCCACCGTGCCCCCGCCACAGTCCACCACCACATACCGCGTCCCCCGCTTCAGCAGGTCCGCAGCAAGCGTCTCGTGGCAGTCCAGCGCAGCACACTCCGGCTCAAGCGCAAGCAGCAGCCGGTCAGAGGTCTCCGTGTCAATCAGCCCGGCCTTGAATGCCGCACGCCGCATCAGCGCCTTGGACGACTCCTCCCAGATGGCAGGCACCGTCAGCACCCACTGCACCTCATACGCGCTCACGTTGAGTGCGTTGCGGTCCTTGATCTGCTGCAGCACCATGTCCTTGAGCAGCCCCAGGCAGCGTGCAATCACCAAGTCCGTCGGCAGCTCCAGGTCGCCCACGTCCGCCTTCAGCGTCTTGGCGCGGGAGTTCTTGTACAGCTGCATCTTGAAGCGGTGGAAGATTGCGTGCAGCCCTTCCTCATATCGGCTTGTCGCTGAAGGCCCAAACCCAACAGCGTTGTGCGGCGCCTGTCGCTCAACAACAACGCTCGTCGGCACTTTGATGTTGCTTTCACCAGGAAACTGCAGCGCCGTGACGTCGTTGTCGCTTGCCTGTGCGAGCTTGTACGCGGCTCCGCTGTTGGTTGTGCCAAAGTCAATAGCTGCGGTGCATCGTGCCCCCGGCACAGCCCTCCCATGTGTCGTCGTCCTCCTCTGCTTGTTCTTGCTCTTCGTGTTGTCCTTCTTGCTCTTCCTTGGTTTGTCCTTCTTGCTCTTTGTGTTGTTCTTCCTTCTCCTCGCAAATCGCCGAACCAGGAACATTGTTTGCAGCTGTCGCGAAGGTGCGATGGGAAGGGCTGCCGGTGCTTGTGTCAGGGTTGTTTTGTTTCTGGGTTAAATTATCTCTGTGGTGGGTGGCTGCAGACGTTGTGGCTGTGGGGACAACAACATGGAAAATGGCAAAACGAAACGAAGGCAGGCGACGAAACCATTGTGGTTTGGTGGTTTGGGAGTTTGGTGGTGTCACAAGCACATACGGGGAGGAGGAAGAAAGAAGAGTCACGCAATAGCATGGACAAACACGAAGCAGTACTGCAGTCGAAGCAGAAGGAAGAAACGAAACAAGAGAACATAGCTTGCGCTGTTGTTTGGCATGTCACATTGCATGAGTCAGCGAAGATGTGCCATGTCATCTCGCAGCACACGCAAGCACAAAAGCAGTTGAGTGTGTCACAGAACATAGAAGATACACGGGAGTACCTGCAGCTGTCGGAGAGAAGGCAGGCTGCAAGGGGAGTTTGAAGGTGTCAGGTCTGTCGCACGCTGCACCTGCAGCAGCAGGCGAAACGCGAAATGCGATTGTCACGCCCATCCAAGATAGGTGTGTCACACGCGGCACGTCTTCGAAGTTGTTCACAAATTGTCGCTGCGTGTGACACATCGAAATCGAGAGGATGCTGACTTGCTGGGATGCGCTGTCCCATCCCATCCAAGCATGCAGGTGAATCGATGAGAACGGCTGTCCCAAACCAGCGTGAGACACCTGTGACAGAGACAGATCGATCCACTTGACACATCACATTGTGTGGACGTTCGTCATTGGATGTTGTCCGGCCGTCTTGTTGTGCTCTTCTTCATGCCGTCCTTCCTGCTCTTCAAGCAGCAGCAATTCTAGAGCATTTGGACCTTTCCTCTTGCCAGTCTTGCCTTGCAGCCCTGCATCTTCCTGTGTCCATGGCACAAACAGTGTGTATTTCATTCCCGTCAACTCAACCTCTCATCTTGGTCTCCAAGTCTCCGTCTGCGACGTCCAGCAAGCCAATCCCACTCCTCACACCCCTCCCAGCCCACAAACCTTTCTTTCTTTCGTTTCCTTTCGTCCAGCGTTCCAACCCTCTCGTGCCTGTCCTTGCAGTCTGTGTCTTACTATGGCAGATGAGGTGCCGCTGCTTGTCGTTGGATGTGTCCTGAAGCAGGGCCAACGCGGCAAGCCAGCAGAACCGTTGCACCTTTACGACAGCGACGGCGCTTTGCGCACATCTCTCGTGTGTTTCTGGTTCAGCAAGGACAAGAGCGCGTGTCAACTGCGCTTCTTGCAGTCCGCTCGCACTGGCGCTCACCTTCGGCTTGAGAACGATGTGCTGAGCGCGCGCAGTGACGCGGCCAAGCTGCCGATCCAGCTACTGCAGTCTGGAAGCTATGTGTTGCCAGGATCGCCCGACATGATCATCCACCCGACCGCCGCGCTCAACGAGTCACTTCACCACGTGTGGAACAACGTGCGCTCCCTCACCTCGGCACGTCACAAGCTCCTGGGCACGTCACCAGAAGATATCAGCGAGGGCGGCGACTCGCTTCTGTTCAAGATGCTGCCGACTCCAAGTCAAGTGGCCGACGTGTATTGTCGTCTGTGCGATCAGCTCCTTGGAACAAGGAGAAGGCAGCCACAGCCCATCTTTCGAGATGCACGTCAGCGGGCGATGTTCCTTGATGAGATGCGCACACTCTATGAGGAGGCCAAGGGGCTCGTGGAGCACCAGCTCAAGCGGGTTGCATGTGCTTGTGGGGTGGAACCCGACAGCGTGGCAGCACGAACACATGTGCAGAGGACCTTTCCCGAGTGTTTCGGTCCTGCCGTTCGGACGCGGCTGCCTGGCGAGGACGCTGCTCGAGTCTCGGCCAGGGTCAAGATGAAGCGAGACTTCTTGATGACCTTTGTGGCCTGTCGACTCACAGACCCGCCCCTAGACCTCGACGAAATGGAACGCAAGGCACACCGAGGCACCCGCACTCGCCGAATCCCATGGAGGAGTCACGGGACACACGAGATTGTTGCCCCAAGGCTCGTGTCGCACTTGCCAGCCGAAGGGAAGGTGGAGATGGCCGGCCCCTTGCATGTGTGGGTCCCTCGCCACCCAAAGCATGACGAAGTGTAGCAAATGTGTGTGTATGTGTTTGCCTTTGTTTGTTCATGTGTGTTAAAGTGCGTGTGCGTGTTAACGTATGTGCGTGTGTAACGTGTGCGTGTGCTTTCCTGTCCGTTGTGTCTTTGATGATGCTGTTGGTGGGGCTTGGGTTTGTGGTCCACCCACAATGTTGTTGCGTTGTGATTCTTATTGTAACATAAATATGCACATTCAGAAACAGAGAAACGTTGCTCTGTTGCTTCTTTCCTGATGAGCTTCAGAACACAATCAATCAATCCATCAACCAACCAAACAGCCACACACAGCACAAACACAAGCGTCGCTCGTGTTCATACAAACTCGTTACACACACGCACACACACACACACACACACACACACACACACACACACAGCACAAACTACAACGGCGCACGTTTTCAAACACAGTCGTTACCATGCACTGTGATGAGACTGTGTATTGTTGTTCGTGTGAGCACGAAGCCTACGAGCTAGCCATCACAGATGACAGAGAAAGAAACACGCATTCTACACAGATGCTCATGTGAAACACAAACATGCTCTGCCCAGGGCGACACAAACACACAACATGGGCAGAGCAAGCATGCACCACAGACAACAGCAAACACCACACGTTCCCACAACACACAAGGGCCTCCACCCATGTCATCCCAGCACACGTGAGTAGCACAGGGCGCAGACACACACGCATGCAGTCAAAAGTTGGACAAGAGGGCGGTGTTTGCCCGTGCGCGAGAGTGGTGGGCCCACAAACGCGCATGGACATGAAATACATGACGTGTCGTGATGTGACATGATAAATGAAGCTGAAACGTACAAACTTCAGGACAACAGACATGCATGCAACAAGCACGATGGAGCACAGCTCTGCTTGAAGACGGAATCAAAACCAACACACACACACACATGTACACTGAAGCAGGACGACACACTCAAGAGCGAAACAAAACAAAAATAAAGCTGAATACGAATAGGAGGAAGCAAGAGAAAGACTTGGGTCGAATATGCTTCCATTAGTCCCCAGCCCGAGGATGAGCATGCATGGTTGTTTACGCGGTCATCATGACGAGGAGGGGCGTGCACCAGGTCACGCAGCCGCTGTTGCCGTGTTGGCAGTGGCATTGGTACCGCAGCCAGCACCAACAGCACCACCACCGGTGGCAGTGGCGGCGGGTGTTGCAAGGCTGGAGCGTCCGGACTTGCCACCACGACGGCGGTTGTTCTTCTTGCTGCTCTGACCGTTGCCACGTGCCTTTCCCTTACCCTGTGCTCCTGTCACAGATGTGGTGGTGGAAGCAGTGGCGGTAGCAGTTGCATGGGTTCTGGAACTTGCGTCGTGGCTGTGTGATGACCGTGCTGGGGATGGTGGTTGGCGTGCCACGGCAAAGTAGACAATGATGAGCGTCCCAAGGGAGGCCACACCTGTGCAGACGGAAACGGAGTTGTTGTTGTTGTTGTTGTTGTTGTTGTTGTTGTTGTTGTTGTTGTTGTTGTTGTTGTTGTTGTTGTTGTTGTTGTTGTTGTTGTTGTTGTTGTTGTTGTTGGTTGTGGCAGGGAGTGGGGATGGGGATGTGCGTTAGCGAGTGAATAGAGCGAGAGAAAAATGAGCAGGGGGGCGGTGCGTCAGAGTCGAGGGTGTGAGGAATCGCAAACAAGTTTACACACTTCACATCATGTCGACCAACAGCACGTGCTCAAGTGAACATACGAGCACTTTGACGCACCGATGATGGCGAGTGTCTGCATGAGCAGCGGGCGGCCCGTCTGCTGTCGCATCTCATCGCTGGTGGTGGAGATGGTGGTGGAGATGAGCACGTGGTTGGTGGCGGTGGCACGCGATGGTGACGGAGGAGGGTGAGATTCGTGGGGGGGGGGATGGTGATGGATAGGAAAGAAGGAAGACGGCGCACGCACACGATGGGAGCGGCCACAGTCCATTATGGAGAGGCAGACACACAAACACACGCAGACATAGGCACACACACATACACACAGACATAGGCACACACACACGCACACGCACACACGCACACACACACACACACACACACACACACACACGCACACACACACACACACACACACACAGACGCGCACGTGAGGAGGGAGCGGTGGTAGGCGGCCTGGGCCAGTGTGGGATCATGACGCAATGCGGCGTCGTAATTCTCCATCGCGGATGTAAAACGACCCTGTGCATGCAAACATGGATGGATGGATGGATGGATGGATGGGATGGGATGTATGTGTATGGAGAACAACATGAGGGAATGTCGGAAAATGCGAGGAAGCGTGAGGGCGAGTGGAAGCAAACGATCAAACCACACACAGACACACACACAGACACAGACAGACAGACAGACAGACAGACAGACAGACAGACAGACAGACAGACAGACAGACAGACAGACAACAGACAGACAGACAGACAGACAGACACACACACACACACACACGCCTTCGCGTGTGCCAACCTGGGTGTGCATGGTGCGTGCGAGCCAGTAGTGGGCAGCGGGTCGGGTGGTGCCGCCGACTTTGATGGCGCGACGGAACAGCCGCTCCGCATCAAGCGGGTGGCCCTGGCAGGAACAAGGGGTGAGGGGAAGCAAGAAGGGATGGGGTTTGTCAAGAGGTGGCGGTGAGGAAGTGTGGTGAGAAGGAAACGAGACAGCAGCAAAACACGCACACACACACACACACACACACACACACACACACACACACACGACACACACACACACACACACACACACACACACACACACACGCACACACACACACACACACCGCCTACATACTAGGTGCATGGCGAGTTTCCCCAGCGCAAGCAGCCCGCGCGTGTGTGTCGGGCTGTTGTTGAGGGCGGCGCGCAGACATAACAGCGCAGACGAACGCATCGATGCAGACGCATACACCCGCGCAGCCGACACGAGCAGGTCCTGCACAGCCATTAGCGGAAGGAGGAGGTGATTGTGTGTGTGTGTGTGTGATGACATGTGAGAACATATGATTGTGTCTTTGCTGCGACGTGCCAAAGTATATGCAGTTGTACACATCATGCACGCACTTCCTGTTTCACACACACACACACACACACACACACACACAGAGCAGCTGCCACCACCACCATCATCGTCCATTTAGGCGGTTACCTCGTTGTTGTTTGGAGCGAGAGCGCGCGTGCCTTTGATGTCCAGGAGAACGTGTGCATATGTGTCATTGGCGACATCTTGCAGCAGTTCCGACGGCAACACGGGCGCACGCAAGGACGACAACGACGACGACGACGATGATGATGATGATGACGATGATGATGGTGGTGGTGATGATGGTGGTGATGGCGCTGTAGCCATGTTCATGTCGGCCAGCAGCGGCTGCATCACGTGCAGATAATCGTAGCTGTCATTGGTGGAGATGGCCGTGGTGGCAGCAGGCAGTGTTTGAGCGAACGTGTGAGAACATGCGGGGAAGGGGGACACGTGGGGTGACTACAACGAGTACAGCAGCTGTTGCGTTAGACAGCCAATGACACACACACACATACACAGATACACACACACGCACACACAACAGACAGCCAGACACACACACACACACACACACACACACACACACACACACACACACACACACACACACACACACACACACACACACACACACACACACACACACACACACACACACACACACACAACAAGCCTCCAAAGCGTGTCAGGCGTGCTTACACAGCAGTGTGGACGGGCGGGCCACAGACGGCGACAGCAGAGGAGGACGAGGGAGAAACAGCATCTGAATAGGAGGGAATGGAGACACGATCATGACGGTGGTGGTGGTGGTGGTGGTGATGATGATGATGATGATGATGATGCACGGTAGCAGGGAGGTGTATTTGCTGCTGATCAAGCATCGTTTGCACTCACAGGCACACATGTACGCAGACACAGACAGACACAGACAGACAGACAGACACAGACACAGACAGACACAGACACAGACAGACACACGGGCTCACACACCACGCACACATGCACACACACGGGCACACGAGGGAGCTTACAGGTGACTGCCGGGTCTTCGTCTGTTCTGCACATGTGTTCATCGCGCAGCAGCAGCTCCAACACCACATCTTCATCGTCATCGCCACCATTTCCATCACCGCACGTGCCGTGTGTTGCCGCAACCCAAGATGCGTGCACGCGTGCATATGCGTCGGCATACAGCCCGCTGTCACCAACAGGACCATCACCACCACCAGCCTCGTTCTCTGCTTGCTCCAGCAGCCACACACCGCCATCATACAGCGTCACCTCTTGCTGCTCACGACGCACATCAACATCAGGTGCTGTTGCGTCGTCGTCACCAGCACAGCCGTCACCAATACAGCTCCCGCTGCCATCGCTCTCGTCGATGCCGTGACCCATATCATCAGCAAGCGGCGGCGGGAAATGGAGCGTGACGTCAATTGTGTCGGCATCACCACTGGTGCTCTGCTCTGTTGACGGCGTGGACGTGGACGTGGACGTGCATGTGGATGTGCATGTGGACGCGGTGTGTCCACACTCCTCCTCCGCTTCTTTGGTTTCCTTTGATGGCTTCGAGTCATTGGCGGGATGGGCGTCAAAGGCGATGGACTTTGCTCCCGTCATGTGCGTCAGCAGCGCCATGGCAGCAACATCCTGCACCTGTCAAGTCGTGGTGGTCAGGGTGATGATGGTGGTGGTGGTGGTGGTGGTGTTGTGAGTGGGGAGGAGGAAAGGGAGGCAGAGGGAGTGAGAGTGTGTGTATGTGTGCATGAGTGGACGTGTGTTGGGTGGGTGACAGCGAGGTAGAAGAAAGCAGGCGCACAGGGGATTTGGAACGGATGGGGGCAATAAAAACAATGCATGGTCGCAGCGCGCCATACGCAGCTTCTCGCCAATCGGACAAGCACAGCTTACGTCTTGATCATGGAGCATGTCCAACACGGAGTTCCAGCGCGTCGGGCTGCACCAGGCATTGTACGAGTTTGAAGGCGGCAAGCATTCGTTCATGGGCGTGAGGCATGAGTCACATTCGACTGGCTTGTGACAACACACACACACACACACACAGAGCCAGCCAGCCAGCCACACATGTGCACACACACGCAGACACACACGCAGACACACAACCAGCCAGGCACACACACACATGCACACACACACACACACACACACACACACACACACACACACACACACACACACACACACACACACACACACACACACCCTTTAACACCCCTCTTACAAGTTGGAGGGCCATTCCGAGGAGGGTTTTACGCGGCCCTTGTGGGTGACCCAGTACGTGACGGCGGCAGACGGCGCCAGCAGCGTGGATGTGACAACGACGGCAACAAGCGCGCCGACCACCAGCCACATGCGCTGGCAACCAAGCGACCACATCGTGCGCCAAAGTTTCTTCTTCCAACAACACGCGGAGAAGGGAGAGAGAACAACTGTCTGTAATGCCAGCGTTTGACCACGTGCACACTTGCAGCAGCGTTCTTTTCAAGACGGAAGCGGTATGCGTGAAAATGGCAAAGGCAGGCGTCAAGACAATGAAGCAATTCTCTCTTGTGTGTCTCGCGCGTGTCGTGTGTGTTGAATGTGTGTTGTGTTGTGTTGTCTGCAGAGTGTCTATGTCGCACGGGTGTGCACCACGCGATTCTGGTGACAGTCCTTGACGCTGGTGCGCGCACACAACTTGCCAAATCTGCTGATGACACACGGCAAATCTGCCTTCAATTTTTTGGATTCGGCAACGTCAAAATTGACTTTGTTTCGCCATGCGTGATAATTCTCGCATGATATTCGCCTATTTTCCGCGCCCGATCATCCCCTGCAAAGAACTGGGAAAGGCAAGAGCCGCAAAGCAAGAAGGTGCGTTGCTGTTTGTGGGAGCTGGTGGTGATGCGGGTGATGTGAGTGCGAGGTCAGAGTAACAACCACCATGCGTGGCGTGCTTGTGTGCTTGTGCTATGCTTGCGCGGGCAACGCGCACGGCCACACATTTCTTCGCTGAGTGGTTGCTGCGACAAGTGCGGTGCCCGTGGTGTGTGTGTGTGTTGACAACAGCAGCTGAGGAAAGAAAGAAAGCACAACGGGAGAGAGGGGCTGATACATGCAAGGGGGGCGTGGTTGGCGTGCGTGGAAACAGACTCAGGCGGTTGTGGCACCTCAAGCGCAGCCCCACAGCTCAAGGGGATGGTTGGCAGTGGTGGGGCGAGTCCCCGGCGCAGCAGGCGGCACTCCTCCCAAGGGAAACGCAGGGGAAGTGGCAGGTGGCTTCCACCAGGCGACAACAACAACGACAACAGCACAGACACACCACGAACGACACCAGCGGGCACACGGGTAACAACACACGATCCCAGTGTGCCGAGTGGTGAAAGCAGCAATGGTCAAACTGTGGTGCCAGCAGCATGGCATGCACACTCACGTACACACACGAATTGCGAGCATACACACGCTTGTACAAACACGTGCGCAAAGCAATGAGATGCTGTGTTGCTCACCTTCGCCTGTGCGGTGGTTGCTGCTGTTGGTTGTGTGTGTGTGCATGTGTGCAGATGGTGTACTGCCAATATTGCGGCCACGCGGATGCCGGCCGATACTGCGCACGCTGCGGCCGTCCACAGGCCGACAACCCGCCACGTGGAGGTGTGTGCATGTGCGTGTGTGCGTGTTTGCTTGTGAGAACGTGCGTGTGTTAATTGCTACGCATTGTATTCTCTCGAGGGTACTGTCCTTTTACTTTCCTCAATATCACCTTGCGAGCCAAGTGTGTCGCTGCACGTAAACTTCGAGTGCTCACGCAACGACTCCAAACTGTCACCACTGCCATCATCATCATACAGATGTCGACTATGAGAAGGTCGAGCGCGAGCTGCGCAAGAAGGGAGATCCAGAAGTTGGCGGCGAAGTGATTCTCTTTGAAGGTGAGTGACATGATGTGACGCAGCAGGAGTGGTGAGAGATTGTGTATTGTGGTGCAGGTGGTGTGAAGAGGGGATTGGGTTGGGGAAGGGACGTGCTGAAGCTCCTGCTCGGCAACGGCAAGTTCTTACACACACAATACACACACAATACACACACACAATACACACACAATACACACACACACACACACACACAATACAATGCAACACCCCATTGCATGTTGCAGGGACGACGTGGCCCGCGTGTCTGTTTTCGCCCGTGTGCTGCTCGTCGACATATTGGCGCATCACGAACAAGCGCATTGACTGGGAGCACGGCTGCTGCCGCAACCACTCGGACACCATCGACATGCGCCGTGTCAAGGTGGGAGCATGGAGGTGGTTGGTGGTTGGTGGTTGGTGATGGTGACGTGCGTGCGATGTGGTTGATGATGCGTGAGGTGGTGGTGGTGGTGGTGGTGGTGGTGGTGGTGCTGTGCGATGATGGGTGTGATAGATAGTTCAGCTCAACACACACACACCTTAACCCGCATTCCCCACCCAACACGACACCTTCCTCCCCCGCCCTATAAATAGGACCTGGCGCTGCGTCGCAATGTGTTCCAGCGCATTTTTGGGCGCGGCACAGTTGTGGTCTACTCGGACGGCGAGGCGAGCGCTCCCATCCTCAACATCTCAATGTTCAGGGCAGCCACCCTCTACCACCGCCTCCGCAAGGTTGTAGCTGTTGTTGTTGTTGTTGTTTAAGTTTAAGTTGTTGTTTGAGTTGTTGTTGTTGTTGTTTAAGTTGTTGTTGTTTAAGTTGTTGTTGTTTAAGTTGTTGTTGTTTAAGTTGTTGTTGTTTAAGTTGTTGTTGTTGTTGCTGCTTAAGTTGTTGTTTGAGTTGTTGTTGTTTGAGTTGTTGTTGTTGTTGAAGTTGTTGTTGCAGTTGTTGTTGCTGTTGTTTAACTTGTTGTTGTTGTTATTGTTTAAATTGTTGGTGTTGCTATGTCTCTGCGTAAAAGGAAGTGAAACCTGTGCATGAAGTGCTTGTCTCATGTCTGTGTGTGTTACTGATTGATGCCCTTGCCGAGTGCGCCCCTTCCCTCCCGCCGGTTTGGTAGGTTGTGCCCTCGATTCCTGAACATATACCGTCCTTGCACACTCCGTCTGGTCTTCCCTCCCATAACATCCCCCACTACCCCCAGCTCAGATATGACTGTGTCATGAGGATTCCGGTCGAACCAGC
>NW_004754897.1:366398-383864 GCF_000188695.1 Salpingoeca rosetta | reverse complement strand
TCACATGGCTGTGCAAACTCACAACCAAGCCACCAACCCACCAAGCACAACCAAGCCAAGCGCAAGCAGAAGCACACAGAAGCACAGCTCAAGTGACACACAAGTGCACAGTCACACACAGTCACACAAAGAGACTGAGACACACGGGTCGACAAAGCGCACAAGTGGCGCAAGGAGCACATTTTCTTTCCGTGTCCTCGGCTCCCACCACCTCACAGCCCCCTGTCAGAAGCGCAGATAGCAGCCCTTCTTGCGTGTCTGCGTGTCGGACGTTCAAGCACGACATTTGAACCAATCTCCTCGTATCATCTCCAGCGTCTACCTTTGCTGCATCCTTCTGGCTGGTAACCATCGTGACAAGAGGCCGCATCATTTGTCCGCGCCTTCAAGAACAGAGCACTGTTTGCCAATTCAACATACCAGGTGAGATTCAACACCTTCGTGCCTTGCAGTGACTTGCAGTGTCTGCAGCGCTTCACGTTTGCCTTGCAAGGAAATCGTCTAGTTGTTGGCAATGTGATGGCTGGACTAGCCCAGCTGATCTTGAGTGTTCACTGTGCGTCTGCTGTCTATCATGTTGCCCATCACGCTCATCAACCTTCGTTCGCTACCTGCTATGTTTCCTACTCCTATTTCATTCCTCAACACCAGACGAGCAGACGTCATGCAGTTTGGCTTGGTGTGCTTGAAGAATGGAGTCCATTTCTTCCAAGAAATGACCAATCGCAATGGCTGGAATGTGTACAAACGACCCGTTCTGGTCAGAGTGACGCCTCTCAATGAGGACCAAGTCCAGAGCGGCGGGTCGTTTGCTGCCACACTGCGGTGTGCGTTCACCAAGGCGTTGGTGGTAGTTGACCAATCAGACGTGATTGTTCATCATTCCAAGCACTCTGAGCCCAGCCACCCTGTCGTACATCTGACACGGCAACCTGGCAGCACCTATGCGTTGAACACATCGTCAACCGTTGTGGTTCAGATGCTACCGCATGCTGACGACCATGTGCGCCGGATGATCCACCGCCTGAATGGCTTGAACGCCGAACTGAATGCGCTTGAAGAGGCCCGCGCAGCGTCCACCGTGACGACCCAAGGCATCCGCCTCAACAGCGGGTTTCCGACGCCATACGAGCTTGCGCGCAAGTACACGTCGTGCATTGAGATGCAATGCGAGGTGCTGGAAGAGCTGTTGGAAGGAGAGCTGCAGCCAGCCGCACTCCTGGCAGACATTCAAGCCGTGTATGCCCATGCCGAGAATGTTGTTCGCGCCAAGTGCCAACAGCTTGCGGAAATCTCGCATGTTCAGCCCGGAGATGCGCATGTGCGATACTGCCTTCAGAACAGCTTCCACCTGTGGAGCACACAAGCTGCCGCGAATGATGGGGCTTGCACGGTGAACACGCGTGGACTGCAGCAGATGCGCCGCCACTTGCTTCCCATCTTCATGGCTTGCATTCTCACTGATCCTCCCATCGACATCGACTCCACCTGCCAGGACTCGCAGCACGTTGACAGAAAGCAGTACCTTGACCTGCTACCGCAGAAGAACGTCGCTGCAAAGATAACGTTGGTGCTTCCTGCACTGGTGTGGTGCAATGGACAGACGAAGGCGGTGCTTGCCGAGGCGAAGTACCTGTGGGAACCCCAGGAAAACATGCATACTGATCCACACCAAGTCCACGAGGCTCCGAGCGCGGGGACAGGGGTGTGCACCGACACTGACTGCGTCAAAGACACGGACTGCGATTCCCAGTTGACTGTCTCTTCAGCATCGTCTGCTGACGGCGATTGTGTCGAATGCATGAAGAATGAAAGTGCTTCTTCACACAAGGTATCCTGGAACACAACCGAACCGACCATCAGCGAGCACCAACTCCAGCCAGCACAGCACGAGGTTACGGCTGCGGTGCAGGACTCGCAGCCCCACGCTGCTACGTATGAGGCTGACCACAAGCTGTCTCAGACGTACGTTTGCACACAAGCTTCAACGTTTGCCCATCGCAAGCGAAAGGTGCTCGGCCTCCCTGCTCATCACCCTCCCTCCAACGCCTGCTTCGGGAATGTTGCGACTTGTGATTGCTCGCCATTCCCCAGCTGTGCTACGTGCGTCTGTCCAACATGTTCGTATGCTCGGCCATGACTGAGCCTCACCGTCCCTTTCCGCATGCCTTCGTTCTTGTTGCTACTCTCACCTCCCCCAATGCCTTCTTACTCTCAATACCCATCTTTCTCCCTCATTCTGTTACGTTGCCACAAACTGTGAAGTAAACACCTTGACGCAATGAGCCTTACAACCACGTGCATTGATTCCAAAGTACAGAGGCACGCTGGTTTGAAGAGCCATGATGAATTCACCAATACCAACCTCTCCCATGCATCCACTGCGCGAACGCGTGACTTGGACCCCGAAACGCTGCCGCCCAAACTCACAAAGTATTGCGTTCATCGTGGTCGAACGTAGTGTATTTAATGTGTGCGTTGAAACAAGACAGAGGGCGACGCAGAAGAAACAAGGTGGAATGTACAATATGCAAACAAGCCAGGAGAGTGCAGAGCACTTGGATTCACCACAAACGTCGCGCATGCATGGTGCAGTCTCCAGCCAGAAAGCCACGAAGCGAAGGTCAAGCAGTGTGGTCAAAGTTGAGAAGCACGCGCTCCTTGGCACCAGTTGTGCGCGAATGAACGAACATCATCAGCTCCGTCTCTCCAAACTTCATGCTCACATCGATGTGTTTGTCTGACCACTTCCCTCCGGACTTCACTGCCACTGACCCTGATCCATGCTGCTCAACATCCTTGTCATCAGAAAACACTACGTTGCTTCGGGGACACAACACCAGGTTCACTCGCACACTAGACTGCAAATCACGAGCAGGGCACACAGTGTGCTTGACCTCGTGGTCGATAGGCACCTTGTCGTTCGCCTTGACAAATGTCAGAAATAACTTCTTCACATCGTACTCCTTGGAGTCAGGGTTCCATTCCGTGCGGCCATCGTGCGACACACCAGGGTGATGAGCCTTGAACGATGCCACATTCATGCTCGATTCAATGCCGTACGTGAAAGGTGACCGCCGGACCATGACAATCGCAGCAGCAGCACCAGGGTGGTCGCACGAGCCAGCCCGGGACAGACCGAACCTGACGGCGCCCATGACGATGGAGGCCCAAGGCCGGGGTGGGATCAGCACCTGCACACCCGATTCCGATGCAGCCTCCCGCACAGCATCTCGCACAAAGCTGCTACCCCCAAACCCGCCAACAAGCACAACATAGTCCGTCCGCCCCATGTCGCGCAGCAGCTCACGCACGTGCGTCTTGATGTCATTCAGCACCTCGTCGTAGAACGTCTTCATGTGCGCAGCGGTCAGCTTCAGGCTTGCAGCACCAAAGCACTTGAGGTTCGCGCCTGGGTGCTTCCTGTTGTACCGGGCCACGGCATCGACCAGCTTGGGTGGCCTGTCCATCTCTTGAAGCACAGGGTTGAGGTTGATGCGCAGCCTGGCGTCGGGGTCGCTCAGCCGTGACACGTCAAAGTTCACCTTGCGGTCCTCCCACACGCTCGTCAGCATGTCAAACACCGCAAACGTGTTTGCGCGCAGGCACGGCGGGTTGTCCAGCAGCTCGCGCAGGAACTCCAGAAACTTCTCGTCAATGCGGGTGGAGCCCCAGTTGCCGCCGCGCGGTGGCAGTGCCGCCTCAAGCCGCACGTTCGGCTTCGGCTGCATCGCCTCAAACGCGGCCGTGTCCACCGTGCCCCCGCCACAGTCCACCACCACATACCGCGTCCCCCGCTTCAGCAGGTCCGCAGCAAGCGTCTCGTGGCAGTCCAGCGCAGCACACTCCGGCTCAAGCGCAAGCAGCAGCCGGTCAGAGGTCTCCGTGTCAATCAGCCCGGCCTTGAATGCCGCACGCCGCATCAGCGCCTTGGACGACTCCTCCCAGATGGCAGGCACCGTCAGCACCCACTGCACCTCATACGCGCTCACGTTGAGTGCGTTGCGGTCCTTGATCTGCTGCAGCACCATGTCCTTGAGCAGCCCCAGGCAGCGTGCAATCACCAAGTCCGTCGGCAGCTCCAGGTCGCCCACGTCCGCCTTCAGCGTCTTGGCGCGGGAGTTCTTGTACAGCTGCATCTTGAAGCGGTGGAAGATTGCGTGCTGGTCCTCCTCATAACACTCTGTCGCTGAGGGCCCAAACCCAACAGCGTTGTGCGGCGCCTGTCGCTCAACAACAACGCTCGTCGGCACTTTGATGTTGGTTGCGCCGGGAAACTGCAGCGCCGTGATGTCCTGGGAGCCCGCCAGCGCGTATGCCGCTGCGCTGTTGGTTGTGCCAAACTCAAGGGCAGCCGTGCACTTCACAGCGGGCTTCCTTGTGCTGCTTGACCTTCTAGCATCCATCGCTTCCGACTGCTTCCGACTGCTTGCGACTGCTTCCGACTGCTTCCGACTGCTTCCGACTGCTTGCGGCTGCTTGCGTACGTGTCCTTAGTGCTAGTTCAGCTGGTCCTGTTGTAGGGGCGGGTGTGTGTGTGTGTGTGTGTGTGTGTGTGTGTGAGTGAGAGAGAGTGTGTGTGAGTCTGTGAGTGAGTGAGTGTGTGAGTGCGATCGGGTGGAGGGAGACGTGTGGAAAATGATCCACACACAGGAAGAGGGAGAAGCAGACACAAAGCAGGCATCACAAAACAAGCAGACACACACACACACATACACACACACAAGCGCCAAGCCATTGCATGCTGCAAATGTTGTGTCAAGTCTGAGTGCTGTGAGTCATGTCACCTCACAAGCTCACAAATGTTATGGTTGACACACCAAACCTCAGCCTCACCGCCACTGCAAGCCTGCAAGCCATTGTTGCCGGCTTGAGAGCATGGTGTCCACTCCACAGCCTCCACTGTTGTCTTGCAGTGGCACAATGGCTGAGTCAGTGCCGTTGTTGCTCGCAAGCAAGAAACGTTGTGAATATTGGATGAAGATACAAATAACTGTCCAAGAACAAAGAGAATGACACATCGCTGATGCGACGCACCCGCCCATGTCGCATCTCACTTGTTGTGGGTCTGGATTGCCTCCTCTTCCTTTGTTTTGAGAGAGTGGCCTGAGAAAAGTTGTGTCTGCTGGCTGTGCTTCTTGTTCACATGACTGTGCGCTGGTTGCTTCGTTGTTGGTCGTGGCACCATGACGTGTCACATGGCTGTGCAAACTCACAACCAAGCCACCAACCCACCAAGCACAACCAAGCCAAGCGCAAGCAGAAGCACACAGAAGCACAGCTCAAGTGACACACAAGTGCACAGTCACACACAGTCACACAAAGAGACTGAGACACACGGGTCGACAAAGCGCACAAGTGGCGCAAGGAGCATATTTTCTTTCCGCGCCCTCACCTCCCACCACCGCACACCCCCTGCCAGAAGCGCAGATAGCAGCCCTTCTTGCGTGTCTGCGTGTCGGACGTTCAAGCACGACATTTGAACCAATCTCCTCGTATCGATTCTACCATCTCTTTGAGCTTGCTGCAGCTTAGTCAATAGTTCGGGGACAAGCAGACAACACGGGCAGAGCCATGTCTTCAAGCACCTCAACACACAGGCCGATGGCCTTCGGTGTCGTTGTCGAAGTTCGTGGGCCTCCCATGCTCCTGTATGAAGGACAGCTGCAACGCGCCCCCATCGTTTGTTTTCCGCCCTTCGATCCCGGCCAGCGTACAATGACGTGCCACCTGCGATCTGCTTGGACTGGTGCGAAGCTGGAGTTTTTCGAGCGTCTGCTGGATGCACATGATCATGCGGCAAAGGTTCGGCTCCGACAGCAGGAATCCGGAGCACTTGAAATTGAGGATTCTGGCAAGTTCATCATCTTACCAGCCACCAGCTTCAACAACGCAGTGATGAAGCTGCACGAGACACTGCAATCAACCGTGTCAGCATGCGACGACTTTTTGAGAGCTGCAATCGATGTTGACGACACTGGCGACTTTGTTCAATTCAAGCAGCTGCCAACACCATCCCAGGTTGCAGAAGTGTACACTCGCCTTCTCAGCTCACAGCGCGCTCGAGAGATCGCCCAGGACGAGGCACAGCGCAAGCAACTGAGTGAGTTGGTCTTTGCGCTTTACATGGAGGCTACAGACCTTGTCAACAAGCAAATAGAACAGGTGGCAGGCGTGTGCGAAGCGCAGCATGATGCGCCGCTGGTTCGACAACATGTGCAGCAGACGTTCCACACCTGGGCGGATCATGTCGTGAAGGAGGTAACTCTGCCATCTCTAGGCAAACTCGCAAAAGCGGTGTCGCGCCGGAAGCTCCTTGCCACGTTCATTGCCTGCAGGCTCTGTGACCCGCCCATCGAGCTTGATGAGCAGCATCAAGAAGTGGCGGACATCACAGCGGATCAGTACCTTGTTCCACCGCAGTCCAGCACGCGTGAAGGCGTTGCCAAGTTTGTGCTTCCGGGGCTCGCGTCGCGCAAGGAAGGCGAAGCAGAGCCAGTGGAGTGGATCAAGCCCAAGTACGTTTGGGTTGAGACCAGTGGTTCACATGCCCTTGTTCCTATCCAGAACACAGACCGCAATGCTGTGTAGGCGTGCGTGCGCATTTGTATGTATGTTGTGTGCGTTTGTATGCGTGTGTACGTGTACGGGTGTGTCTGATTGTATTGTATGTCTTTGCTGGTGCTGTTGACCATCGTTGACCACGTGATGTTGTGCTTCTTGCTGCTGATGGATGATTAAACACGTTCTTCGCCGTTGAACGTCAAGGTCCTGGCAAGAGTAAGAGTGTAAACACGCACACACACAACACACACCTACACACACACAACACACACACACACACACACAAACAAACACACGCACACGCACACTCGCACACACGCACACACGCACACACACACAAACAAACAAACACACGCACACGCACACACGCACACACGCACACACGCACACACACACACAACACAAACACACAACACAGGCACAAAAAGCCACTGGTATCGTCCGGATAAACCCGCCTCTCTTTCCCACTCTTTGTTGTCCTTCGCCCGATCAATCGACACGACTTTCGATGACTTTCGACGGTCACATCACGACAAGAACAAAGAGAACGACACGAACAAAGAAAACGAAACCACCATGCATACAGGGGGCGATTGCTAAAGTTTAGCTTGCTTCCTTTGTTCACTTGCTTGTTTTGTTGTCCCCCGTTTCAGCACTTGCATAGCATCTCAGCACTGTGCCAACCTTCGTCGCGTGTTCTCTTGCTCCCCTGCATTCTCCCTTTGCTCGCATCCCTCAGCTCTCTTCCTCTGTTCTTCCCTCAGTTGCCTCACCGCAACTTCACGCCGCTTCACGCAACTTCACGCCACAACCACAGACCAAAAGCAGGAGGAAGCGCAAAGAAGAAGCATGGCGTTCAAGGAACTGCCCAAGAGAGGCGAATGTGCTGCATGTCCGGACAACAAAAGCAAGGCACCCGTTCAGCTCCCCCGCGCTCACGCTGCAAGTGCTGCACGTTTCGATCGAAACGTGCATGTTGAGCTTGATCAGGACAGTGGCAGTCGCGAGCGTGTGGACCGCATCGTGGTGCCAGCGCACGCTGAGTTTGTGTACTGCTACACCTTCAACCCGCTGAAAGCGAGGAGCAATGGAACCAGGTATCACCCCAACCTGCGACGTGTGTGGCTCGGTACTGGGAAGGTGGAACACCTTTCTGCCGACTTGGAGGAGTGCATCGATCTGGCGTTCTCCCCTGACACCAACTGTCGGCGTCTGCTCCAGGTCTTCGACACAGCAGTTGCTGTGTGGAATCCCTTGGCGGAGCAAGGCATTGCTTCACAAAGGCCTGTTCTTCTGCAAGCGGTTCTGCCGGCCAATGCACGTGTGGACAAGGAGCTTGGTGATGCCTTTCACCTGACACAGGCCGTGATGACACCTTCCATGGATCGAGTGATCGCGTTTGGCAACACGGACTTTGTCTTTGCGTGGTCCCTGCCGCACACCCAAGCCAATGCATGGCGCGTGCTGAAGGGCAAGAGACTACATCAACGCCATTGCCACCACCTGTGACGGTCGCATTCTTGCTCTCGGCATCAAGGACCTCAGCAAGCCCGTTGGCGAGGGACATCTCGTCCGCCTTCACGACCTCGCGTCCATGACAGAGCTGGCAGACCTCCAGGGCCACACGGACGTCATCACTGCACTGCGCGAGGTCCGAACCTCGTCCCCGGGCCGCGCGCAATGGGTGTGCACGGCAAGCAAGGATGGCACGCTCAAACTCTGGGACACAGACCGCCAAGAGTGCGAAGCCACCCTTGCCGCAGTAAACCCGCCGTTTGTTCAAGGGTACGAGAACACCGACATTGCCAGCGGGGCGACGGTTCTCCCAAGCCCCGACGGCCGCTTCCTCGTGTCGAGGCACCCCAACGCCACCTACCTGTGGGACCTGGCACGCTTCGAGTGCGTGAAGCAGCTTGCATGCCACGGAGCGTGTGCGTGGCTGCCTGGCAGCAAGCATCTCATCGGCATGAGCGGACAGACGCTGTTGACATTCGCTGCTCAGGGGGTGCAGGAGGCCGAGCGACCCCGCGTGGTCTGGAATGGCTCAGATTGTGGCGCGTTGTGCTTAACACATGATGAGCAGCGTGCCGTTGTTCGGCAGCTGTGCTGCGTCTTGGTGTTTGACGTGCACACGTCCGCACTTCTGGCGCGCACAGAACTGCCCGGCAACCTGGAGTCTGTGTTTGCCGTGACGCGCGATGATTCGCATGTGGCCGTCTCGAACAAGCACAGCATCCACGTTCTTCGGCTCGACAACGATTTGAGTGAGGACGCTGTGCTGCAAGGGCACACGCGAGACGTTGAGCACCTCACCATCACCTACGATGGCCGATACCTGGCGTCTGGCACACGGCGGGGCGAGATGCGCTTGTGGGACATTTCCAACAGAGCCGCTCCAACGTGCATTGCCATCGTTGCTCCTTTGCAGAGCCCAGACTCGCCAAGCTTCGTTGCCATGGCTGCCCTGCCAGGGGCACCTCGGGTTGCCGCATGCACGGGGGATGGCTCGCTCCGTGTCTGGGCAATTGGAGAGGAGGCACAACGCTTCCGTCAGGCTCTGGGGCAGCAAGCAACAGCCGCACAGCCCGGTTGCCAGCAGAGCCCGAGCCAACAGGAGGCTCACTGTTCCAGCAGCGAGGTTCCAGTCACATGTGTCGCCACGTTTGCCACGGAACTGAAGGTCGCGACGTGCATGGCGGTGAAAGCGAGCGATGAGCTCGTGGCAGTTGGCGGAGAGAAGGGCACCGTGAAGATCTACACATTGGCGCAGGTGCTGTGCCAGACGAACCACTCGTCCACGGACACCCCATGTACCACGCTGCGCATCGATACCCCCAGCGCCTTGGATTGCATCACCTTCTTTCCCAAAGCTGAGTGCCTGGCCGCCCTTGTGCGATGGGAGGGCGCGTACATGCAGCGGCTGACGAGTCACCCCCGTACTCCGCTCCCATGCAACCGTCAGAGCAACACCAGCCCACCGTGGTCATTGCTCGCGGCCTGCCCGACTTGCTTGTTGTGGACAGCAACAACCGCGTGCTTTTGGAACAGTGGCTTTCCGACATTCGCGCGCTTGTGGTTGTGCCAGTCGGCCCTGCCATCGATCATCGTCGCGTACCCTGCCATGACCCCTGCGTCGGCAGTGCACTTCGCGACCGCGATCTGAGGGAAGCGATGCTGAGGGGTGCCCCGGCTGAGTGGCTGCAGACGCTCGTACCTGTCAATTCAGCGACAACACAGGAGCTTCGGAACAGCAGCAGCAGCAGCAGCAGCAGCAGCAACCACAACAACAACAACAACAACAACAACAACAACAACAGCAGCAGCAGCAGCAGCAGCAGCAACCACAACCACAGCAACAGCAGCAACCTCACCAGCACCAGCACCAGCACCAGCAACAGCAACAACCACAATGACAACGACAGCAGCGACTACCTGCCGCTGGTGGCCTGGTTGGCTTCCCTGAGTGATGGTGCAGCAGATTTGCAAGCTGCTTTTGAGGCCGTGCAGCCTGGCTCACTGGATCTTCTCACACAGCCCTCGATGCTGCGAACGGCCATCACATGTTCAAAGGACAGCCGCATGGTCAGCCACGTCACTAGCATCATCAGCAGAGCCGTGCACGCAGACGCATGCAAGCGCAGACACCACGCGCACCACTGGTTCCTGGACGTGCGTGGTCTCAACACAAGTTTCACGGAAGACCTCATTGCCCTCATTGCGGGGTTTCCAGACCAAGCAGCGGAGCTCCTTGACAGCCTGGGCCTTGTGCCCCTGCACACCGACCACCACTATGACCACCAGCAGACCCGCCTGCCGGAATCGCAAATGATTGTGGTGGGCCACGAGCGCGGGTATGGCGAGTTTTTCCTGTGGAAGCGCCTGCGTGAGGGGAAGGTGTTGCACAAGCTTGAGGATGCAGGCGCAACGCCGACGCTGACAGAGGCGTGCATCGTGCCCATCCCGTATGCCGCGGCTTTTTTGCCTGGGAAGGAAGAGACGAGCTTCCTCAGGGCCCTCGCAGACAAGGGAAAAGCGGAGCTCTTTGGTAGCCGCATCGTGCGGGCCGTTGTTCAGTTCAAGTGGGAGACGTTTGGACAGCGCAGGTTTCTGTGGGAGGCGGCGTGGTACATGCTGTCCCTGGTGCTCATCACCGTGCTCACCTTCGTCTTCAACGCCAGCGGCAAGGACTTGGTCCAGCTCTTGGGTGCAGCCGACAACAGCAGCGCCAACGCCAGCGACATTTCCTCCGTCGTCATTGTGGCTCTTCTCGCTGGGATGGCCTTTCATGACCTGGTGCAGGAAGTGCGCCAAGTCGTGGCAATCAACAACTACCTGTTCTACGTGTGGAACTGGATGGACCTGGCCAGCATTTCGCTCATCTTCGTTGTGGTTGGCACGTACTTTGCTGGGTGGGTGCACGCGCGCGCGTTCTTAGCGCTTGCGGTGTATCTTCGGTGGTACCGTCTGCTGTACTACCTGCAGCCGTTCCAGTCGACTGGCCCGCTGGTGCGCATGATCCTCGTGATCTGCTATGACATGCGCTACTTCCTATTGGTGCTTGGCATCAGCATCGTGGCCGCGTGGACGTCGTTCCGGTTGTTGCTGCGTGATGATTCTGCGCTGCCGGTGGAAGAGCTGGGCGACCCGGCCAACGGGCTGCTGCTCATGTTCAACATGCTGCTGCTGGCGGACTTTGACCTAGCCACCTTTGACGGCGACTACGTGGTGCTGCTGCGCATCCTGTTTGTCATCTCCATGGTGCTGGTCCCCGTTGTGCTGCTGAACCTTCTGATTGCGCTCATGTCAGACTCGTACGAGCGCATCCAGGACCGCGCAGACATCGAGTTCCAGCTGCTGCGCGCACGCATCTTGCATGAGCAGGAGAAGTTCATGACCAAGAAGGAAAAGCGCAACCCCAAGCTGTTTCCAAAGTGGCTGCACGTGCTCGTGCCCAAGGGTGGTGCTGGCTCCGGTGGTGTGCAGTGGCAAGGCGTGCTGCACGCGTTGAAGAAGGAGGTGGCAGGCGTGGACAATCGAGTGTCAGGGGTGGAGCGGAAGGTGGAGGAGCAGATGGCTGACGTGCAGGCGAAGATGGAAGAGGCCCTAACGCTGCTGAAGAAGCTTTCCGAACCGCAGGTGCCCCAACAGGAGTGATGGCGCACATGCACATTGGTTTGTCGGTTGGTTGTCTGTCGTAGTCGTTGGCTGTGGGGCTGGGTGATGGATAGGCATAGGTCGGTCGAGTCACGCCCATTCACATTGCAGTCTTGTCATGGATCAGACTTGCTCCGTTTCAAACCTGAAGGAGCGAAGTGCTTCGCCAAGCCTGTGGTTTGCTGCAGCTCTCCTTTTGTCACCTTGCGCTTGCTCTCGCCGCTACAGTGTTACAGCACCTTGGGTCATCAATGCGTGCATTCTTTTCATTTCACTTCCACTCCTATCTCCGCATGCCTTTCATCCCTGTGCTTTGACCTCCATATGCCTCTTTCATGTAGCCTGTGTCACCTTTGTGTCTTTTCTTCATGATTGTTCATTCGTAAACAACAGCGCGCATGGGGTTGCTGCATGACACCACAACTGAAAGGACACGCACACACAAACTGTTACGTCGTCGTCGCACAGCTCCGTCACACACACGCATGCACACAAACAGACACAAACAGCCACACATACAGACACAAGCACATGCGCGCGCACAGACACATACAAACAAACAAACAAACAAACAAACAAACAGACACAAACTCAATGCCGGTGATGCGCGACATCATACGTACGTGAGCGAGAAGCAAAAGGGTACTTCTCCCATGAAGAGCGTTGAGGCTGACTGCGGATGACCTGTGGTTGCCTGTGGTTGAAGCCAGTCTCCTCAATCTCAGCCTCATTGTCACAGTCCTCGTCAACATTGATGTCAATGCACGAGCCGAGCTCAAACGAGTCACTGCTCTTGGACGGTTGAACGCTGCTGGACTGTGCCCTTTTCATGGACGCTGCTGTGGGCACTGCTGTAGCTTCTGCCGTGGGCGTGCAGGGTTCACTGGCGGCTGTCTCCATGTCACCCTTGCTGCGTGTTGGCTCCCACAAGTACTTCGCCTTGGCCAGGATGACGTCGTTTTGTCCGTCGTTCCACACAAGCGCAGGCAGTGCAAGTACCACGTCGCCAGTTGCGTTCTTCTGCGGCAGCATGTCCAGGAACTGATTCTTGTCAATGTCCTTGGCGTCCTGGGGCACCAGGCTGACTTTGATGGGAGGCTCAGTGATCGCACAAGCGACGAAGATGGGAACCAAGCCCTGTCGCATCTTCCTCAGTCCGGGCGTGGCTGTCCCGAACGCGTCATCGTCCATCGTGAGCCCAGGCGGTACCCATCGGGGAAAGGTGTTTTGCAAGCTGTATCGCAGGCGCGGGTCGTCTGGCTCAACGCAGGAAATGGCTGCAAGCTCTTGGCACTTCATTTCGACCTCTTCTTCGACACGGGCATACACGTGCTCAATCTCTAACAGGAGTGCGGCTGGCTGCAGCTCTCCTTGTAGCAGCTCTTCCAGCACCTTACCTTGCATCTCAATGCAAGACGTGTACTTGCGCGCAAGCTCGTAGGGCGTGGGAAACTCGCTGCTCAGGCGAATGCCTTGCGACCTCGTGCTGGCGAGTTTGCGCGTATCTTCGGCGGCGCGGAGCTCCTCTTGTAGGACGTCAAGACGGTACAGCATGTGTTTTGCATACCATTCAACGTACTTGAGCATCTCAATCTCGGACCTCTCCCAGGGCGTGTCCATGTTCCAGATGTGCCCAGTTTTGTGCGTGAACCGGGGAGAGCGGCTGTCAAACAGCTCACGACTGCTGCACAGCAGGGAAGCGTCCGTGAAGGCGCACCTCAGCGTTGCACTCAGTGCCGTGGACCCTGCACCGACGTGTTCTTGCAAGCTGTCCAGAATCATCACTTGTGGCACATCGATGGGCCCAGCCTGGGTGCTTTGCATGCTCCAACGCGGCCCAAGGCCAGTGCCTTGGTTCAACCGCACGCCACACAGCGGCGTGCTCTTCGGTTCCATTTCGTCCTGTTGTCCAGATGACAGAGAAGAAGAAGAAGAAGTGTGTGTGTGCATGAGAGGGCGCTTGGTGGTGGTCTGGTGGTAGTGGTGGTGATAGGGTGATGGTGGTGGTGGTGGTGGTGGGAAGTATAAGGAAGCAATTCACTTCATACACACGGATGAGAGCACACACATGCTTCTTTGAACATGAAACCCTCTACCTGATCGGGGTTGACGGGTGTTGGTCAGACAAAGGAGGGCTTCTTGTGACTGCAGAGCCAAGAACAGAAAATGCACAGCAATCACTCACAACCGTGACACCCAGTTCTTGCTGAGTCAAACTCATGTTGTGTCACGCTTTGCGGGTTTGGGACGGCGCCTCCCATGTCATGATTGACTGTGTTGAATGTGCGACCATGTCGCATATGACACAAAACGTTTGCCTTTTCGAAGGAGAACGCAAGCATAAGTCAGTCTAGTGCTGAAGTAGTGATGGGGTGTGTAAGATTTGGGGCAAGGGCGGCAAAATAAGAAGATACAACAAGACAACACCACGCACCGCAGCTGCGCATGTATGTGTGTTTCTGTATGTGTGTGTGTGTGTGTGTGTGTGTGTGTGTGTGTGTCTGTGTGTGTGTGTCTGTGTGTGTGTGTGTGTGTGTGTGTGTGTGTGTGTGTGTGTGTGTGTGTGTGTGTGCTCTTGAGTTTTTCCTATAGCTTCGTTCGATATGCAGTGACCATGCTGAGATGCTGAAGCACGTTTGTCTCTTGGGTCGGGTGAATTACTGAATTACAGCCTTCATTTGGAGTCAAAACCGGCTGTCGCTCGTCATGCAGCAACGAGGCAAGCAGAGCACTGACAGGACCCCACAAGCTAAAGAACAACACCAACACGAAAGATAACAAGTTCAATCCAAAAGAAAGAAGAAAGAGAAGCACCTGATCCAAGAAACACACAAACGCATGCACGCACACACACGCACGCGCACGCAGAGTCAGAAACATACCACTCACTATACCAGCAGAGCACCTCAAGCAGTGGCGTCAAAGTCAAGTAGCACACGCTCCTTGGCACCAGTTGTGCGCGAATGAACGAACATCATCAGCTCCGTCTCTCCAAACTTCATGCTCACATCAATTGGTTTCTCGGACCGGTTGCCCCGCTCCGTCACGGCGACGACGCACGAGCCATGCTGTTCCACATCATGCTCATCGGTAAACACAACGTTACTTCGGGGACAGGACACCAGGTCAACTCGCACACTGGTCTGTGAATGGCGGAGAGGGTACACGGTGTGCTTGACTTCGCGGTCAACAGGCACTTGGTCATTCACTTTCACAAATGTACTGAACACGTCCAAGACCTGATCTTGACCTGCGTCTCGATTGAACTCAGTCCGGCCATCGTACGATACACCAGGGTGATCAGCCTTGAACGATGTGACGTTCTTGGTCGTGCCAAAGCCGTACGTGAGAGGTGATCGCCGAACAATCACGAGCGCAGGTTCAGCACCATGACGGTCGCACGAGCCAGCCCGGGAAAGACCGAACCTGACGGCGCCCATGACAATGGAGGCCCAAGGCCGGGGTGGGATCAGCACCTGCACACCCGATTCCGATGCAACCTCCCGCACAGCATCTCGCACAAAGCTGCTACCCCCAAACCCGCCAACAAGCACAACATAGTCCGTCCGCCCCATGTCGCGCAGCAGCTCACGCACGTGCGTCTTGATGTCATTCAGCACCTCGTCGTAGAACGTCTTCATGTGCGCAGCGGTCAGCTTCAGGCTTGCAGCACCAAAGCACTTGAGGTTCGCGCCTGGGTGCTTCCTGTTGTACCGGGCCACGGCATCGACCAGCTTGGGTGGCCTGTCCATCTCTTGAAGCACAGGGTTGAGGTTGATGCGCAGCCTGGCGTCGGGGTCGCTCAGCCGTGACACGTCAAAGTTCACCTTGCGGTCCTCCCACACGCTCGTCAGCATGTCAAACACCGCAAACGTGTTTGCGCGCAGGCACGGCGGGTTGTCCAGCAGCTCGCGCAGGAACTCCAGAAACTTCTCGTCAATGCGGGTGGAACCCCAGTTGCCGCCACGCGGTGGCAGCGCCGCCTCAAGCCGCACGTTCGGCTTCGGCTGCATCACCTCAAACGCGGCCGTGTCCACAGTGCCCCCGCCACAGTCCACCACCACAAAGCGGGTCTTTTTCTTCAGCAGGTCCGCAGCAAGCGTCTCGTGGCAGTCCAGCGCAGCACACTCCGGCTCAAGCGCAAGCAGCAGCCGGTCAGAGGTCTCCGTGTCAATCAGCCCGGCCTTGAATGCCGCACGCCGCATCAGCGCCTTGGACGACTCCACCCAGATGGCAGGCACCGTCAGCACCCACTGCACCTCATACGCGCTCAGCGTGAGTGCGTTGCGGTCCTTGATCTGCTGCAGCACCATGTCCTTGAGCAGCCCCAGGCAGCGTGCAATCACCAAGTCCGTCGGCAGCTCCAGGTCGCCCACGTCCGCCTTCAGCGTCTTGGCGCGGGAGTTCTTGTACAGCTGCATCTTGAAGCGGTGGAAGATTGCGTGCAGCCCTTCCTCATATCGGCTTGTCGCTGAAGGCCCAAACCCAACAGCGTTGTGCGGCGCCTGTCGCTCAACAACAACGCTCGTCGGCACTTTGATGTTGCTTTCACCAGGAAACTGCAGCGCCGTGACGTCGTTGTCGCTTGCCTGTGCGAGCTTGTACGCGGCTCCGCTGTTGGTTGTGCCAAAGTCAATAGCTGCGGTGCATCGTGCCCCCGGCACAGCCCTCCCATGTGTCGTCGTCCTCCTCTGCTTGTTCTTGCTCTTCGTGTTGTCCTTCTTGCTCTTCCTTGGTTTGTCCTTCTTGCTCTTTGTGTTGTTCTTCCTTCTCCTCGCAAATCGCCGAACCAGGAACATTGTTTGCAGCTGTCGCGAAGGTGCGATGGGAAGGGCTGCCGGTGCTTGTGTCAGGGTTGTTTTGTTTCTGGGTTAAATTATCTCTGTGGTGGGTGGCTGCAGACGTTGTGGCTGTGGGGACAACAACATGGAAAATGGCAAAACGAAACGAAGGCAGGCGACGAAACCATTGTGGTTTGGTGGTTTGGGAGTTTGGTGGTGTCACAAGCACATACGGGGAGGAGGAAGAAAGAAGAGTCACGCAATAGCATGGACAAACACGAAGCAGTACTGCAGTCGAAGCAGAAGGAAGAAACGAAACAAGAGAACATAGCTTGCGCTGTTGTTTGGCATGTCACATTGCATGAGTCAGCGAAGATGTGCCATGTCATCTCGCAGCACACGCAAGCACAAAAGCAGTTGAGTGTGTCACAGAACATAGAAGATACACGGGAGTACCTGCAGCTGTCGGAGAGAAGGCAGGCTGCAAGGGGAGTTTGAAGGTGTCAGGTCTGTCGCACGCTGCACCTGCAGCAGCAGGCGAAACGCGAAATGCGATTGTCACGCCCATCCAAGATAGGTGTGTCACACGCGGCACGTCTTCGAAGTTGTTCACAAATTGTCGCTGCGTGTGACACATCGAAATCGAGAGGATGCTGACTTGCTGGGATGCGCTGTCCCATCCCATCCAAGCATGCAGGTGAATCGATGAGAACGGCTGTCCCAAACCAGCGTGAGACACCTGTGACAGAGACAGATCGATCCACTTGACACATCACATTGTGTGGACGTTCGTCATTGGATGTTGTCCGGCCGTCTTGTTGTGCTCTTCTTCATGCCGTCCTTCCTGCTCTTCAAGCAGCAGCAATTCTAGAGCATTTGGACCTTTCCTCTTGCCAGTCTTGCCTTGCAGCCCTGCATCTTCCTGTGTCCATGGCACAAACAGTGTGTATTTCATTCCCGTCAACTC
>NW_004754897.1:357720-358909 GCF_000188695.1 Salpingoeca rosetta | reverse complement strand
CTATAAATAGGACCTGGCGCTGCGTCGCAATGTGTTCCAGCGCATTTTTGGGCGCGGCACAGTTGTGGTCTACTCGGACGGCGAGGCGAGCGCTCCCATCCTCAACATCTCAATGTTCAGGGCAGCCACCCTCTACCACCGCCTCCGCAAGGTTGTAGCTGTTGTTGTTGTTGTTGTTTAAGTTTAAGTTGTTGTTTGAGTTGTTGTTGTTGTTGTTTAAGTTGTTGTTGTTTAAGTTGTTGTTGTTTAAGTTGTTGTTGTTTAAGTTGTTGTTGTTTAAGTTGTTGTTGTTGTTGTTGTTTAAGTTGTTGTTTGAGTTGTTGTTGTTTGAGTTGTTGTTGTTGTTGAAGTTGTTGTTGCAGTTGTTGTTGTTGTTGTTTAAATTGTTGTTGTTGTTGTTGTTTAAATTGTTGTTGTTGTTATGTGTGTGCGTAAGAAGGAGTGAAAGCTGTGCATGAGTGGTTGTCTCAAGTGTGTGTGTGTGTGTGTTTGTTTGCACCTTGCACGTTGTGCGCACTTCCATCTCGTGCGGTGTGGATTGTGTGTGGCCCTCGTTTCCTTCATCAAATCCAGTCCCTTACACAACTCCGTCTGCTCATGCCCTCCCCAACACACACGCGCACGACCACAACTGCAGGAGTGGACCTTTGCTCATGTGGGTGTGTCTGGCTGAGCATGCAGCCGCTTCCACAGTCGTTGACCATCCAGCTACCGCCACAACACCAACTCCTCCTCTCTCTCTCTCTCTCTGTCTCTATCTCTCTCTCTGTTTCTGTCTCTCTGTCTCTGTCTCTGTCTCTGTCTCTGTCTCTCTCTCTCTCTCTCTCTCTCTCTCTCTCTCTCTCCCTCTTGTCTCTCTCCCTCTTGTCTCTCTCCCTTTCTGCGTGTCGCCATGAGTTTACATTACATCATGTCATGCCGCATTGCCTTCCATCAGCTCTGTTCATTCGTTTATCCTTCACCTCCAACCTGCTTTGTACAATCCATCACGGTGGTGCACGCTATGTGCACGCTCCACGCATGCTGTTCGCTGGCATCGTACATGTTGTGCCTTCTGTTGTCCTTTGTCCCTCTGTAGGTTGTGTCAGTCCGTCGTTTGCTTTTGTTCCGCGTTCACTTCGCTAATGAATGAATGAGTGAGTGGATATGGATGTGGACGTGTCTGTTGTGAACGCGTGGCGCGTGGGGG
>NW_004754897.1:352720-355220 GCF_000188695.1 Salpingoeca rosetta | reverse complement strand
TCATCATCACGCCAGCCGCTGGAAAGCGCGCGTCCCCCCGCAGTAAGACCGGCAAGAAGGGAGCAAAGGCCAACAAGTCAAAGTCCGCAACAACAAGCGCTCCAACATCGGCACGTGCGTCCATTTCAGCCAGGGCAGGCCGCCGGGAGCCTCTCCGCGCGCCGTCTGTCGTGACGAGGCGTTCGCGCGATGTTTCTAAATCGCCCGCCACGGGGCGCCGGACCAAATCACCAGCAGCAAAGGCCAGCGGCGGTGGTGGTAAGAAGAAGGTGGGCGGAACAGCATCCACACCCACGAAACCACGCGCGAGGACACCAACCAAGACAAAGGCCAAGCACCACGCGGAGACATCAGAGGCAGAGACGAGTGCTGGCGCCGATGTTGGCGGTGGTGATGTGATGGCCATGATGGCGGAACACGATGAAGCGTCGTCGTCACCACCATCATCATCGATTACAACACCGCAGCGCACGCAGCATACCGCCGCACTCTCGCCCTCTCCGCGCAGTAGCGGTGCGTTGCGGAGGGAGGTTGAGGGTGTGGGGGGGTGTGGGGTTGGATGAGGTTGAGGTGTGTGTGTGTGTCGTATGCGCGGTGTTGTGAGTCGTGTGTGTGTGTGTGTGTATGTGAGTCGTGTGTGTGTGTGCGTGTGCGTGGTTGTGTCTGATCCATCACTGCAGCGCCATCACCTCACCTGCAATGCTCATGTGTGTGCGTGTGCGTGTGTGTGTGCAGTGCGTGGCGGGGAGACGGATGACGAGGATGTGGCCGCGATGTACGAGGGGATTGCGGCGCTCTCGCTGGAGCTCAAGAGCAAGCGGGAAACAGCAGAGGACAAGGAGGAACAGGAACAGGAACAGGGTGAGGAGGAGGCAGTGGACGAGCAGGACGTGGAGAAGGAAGAAGAAGAGGAAGAGGAACAGCAGGGGGGAGAAGAAGAAAAAGAGGAGCAAGCTGAAGCGGCTGCAGAGGGAGAAGAAGAGGAGGAGGAAGAAGCAAAGACGTTGGAGGCTGCGACGAAGGAAGGAGAAGAACAACAACAAGCAGAAGAACAACAACAAGAAGAAGACGAAGAACAAGAACAAGAAGCAACTGCTGTGGCTGATGGTGAGATGATGGAAGCAGCACGCGAGCACGCGGCTGGGGAACACGAGGAAGACACGGCAGCGGAGATCGAGGATGAGGAGGATGCTGAGGTGGGCCAACAACAGGATCAGCAACAGCAGAAACAGGAGCAGGCGGAGGAGGAAGAGAAAGTCAAGGTTGAAGAGGAAGAGGAAACAGCAGAGGAGGAGGGTGCTGTTGCGATGGAGGGTGAGGAGGAAGGCCAAGCCGTGTTGGAGGCGGAACAACCGGCCACTTCAGCTGCTGCCGCGGAAGAAGAGGACCAGGCGAAGTCGCAGGCAACAGAAGAAGAAGAAGATGAAGAAGAAGAAGAAGACGAGAGCGGGAGGGAGGTGAAGGAAGAAGAAGAAGAAACTGCAGCCACTATTGTCACCACTGACGCCACCGCTGATGCTGCTGCTGCTGCTGTTACGACTGCTGCCACACGCGACGATGAGGAACCAGCGAGGCAGGAGGAAGCGATCGAGGAAGGCAACCAGGAGGAGCAGGAGCAGGAAGAGGAAGGCAACCAGGAGGAACAGGCAGAGGAAGAGGAGGAACAGGAACAGGAGGAACAGGAAGAGGACATTCTTGGAGAGATTGACTTTGATGACGTGGACTTGGAGCTGCCGGATGATGGGGATGAGCAGGCAGTGGCGGAGAAGGAGGAAGAAGAAGACGAGGGAAAAGAACACGAGGAGAAGGAAGAAGAAGAACAAGAGGAGAAGGAACAAGAAGAACAAGAGGAGAAGGAACAAGAAGAACAAGAGGAAGAAGTAGAACACGAGGAGAAGGAGGAAGGTGCTGTGTCAGCTGCGGCAAACGTAGCAGCACAGGAGGAGGCGGAGGAGGTGACTGGCTTTGCTGATCACGAAGAGGCGACAGCGGCTGTGGCGAAAGAAGAGGAGGAGCAAGAAGAAGAGGTGACAAAGGCGGGACCGGAATCCACTGCCGCTGCTGACACGTCCGCCACAGCAACAGAAGCACAGGCAGCAACACCAACCGCTGAGCAGCCGGTTGTACCTGGGCCAACAGCAACGACGACGACGGTTGCAGCACAAGAGGCGGCACCAGCGCAAGACAATACAGCAGTGGAGGAATCAGCAAAAGCTCAAGCAGCAGCAGCCACAACAGCACCCGAGACAGCTGCAGAAACAGAAGCAGCAACAGCAACAGCAACAGCAACTGCGCCAGCAGCGCCGCTAGATGGCGGGCTGCGAGAGGAGGAGGAGGAGGACATTGATCTTGGAGACTTAGGGGATTTGAGCGGACTTGAGAGCGAGGAGGAGGAGGAGGAGGAGGAGGAGGAGGAGGAGGAGGAGGAGGAGGAGGAGGAGGAGGAGGAGGAGGAGGAGGAGGAGGAGGAGGAGGAGGAGGAGGAGGAGGAGGAGGAGGA
>NW_004754897.1:337983-345483 GCF_000188695.1 Salpingoeca rosetta | reverse complement strand
GTGTGTGTTTGTGTTTGTCGGGGCAAAGAGGACGACGTTCAGACCCAATGTTGACGCAAAGGTAAAGCACACACACACACATACACATATACACATAACACACACACATGCATACACGAACGCGGCCACGCAACAAGACGAGTGGCATTCACATACATCCTTGTCCAGGAGGCCGGATGGGCAGTCCTTTGTGAACGCCTTGTACCATTGCTGCAGCTCCTGCGAGGTGACTGCCATTGCGGAAATACGTACCGTTGTGTGTGTGTGTGTGCGTGTGTGTGTGTGAATGCGTGTGTGTGTGTTGTGTGTGTATGTGTGTGTGTGTGTGTAAGTTTAACAGGAATCGGTTGCATAAAACGACAAAGCAGCACAGCACATCCACACGGACACACATGCACACATGCACACACAAACACAACAGCACCAATTCGCACACACACACAAACAACACACTTGCACAGGGTGCACTGCCAAAGCACTGAGCTTACATTTTGTCTCACTGACGAGCTCGTCAATCTGCTGTGGCTTGAGCTTGCTGCTTCCCTTGCCCATCTTGGCTGTGTGTGTGTGTGTGTATGTGTGTGACAATCGACAACAGACGCGAACACCACGACGAGTGAAGCTATCTGCAAAAAGTGTGGCAGTGCAAAAAGTGTGGCAGTGTAAACAAGGCATGTGAGAGGGACGATAAAGAGAGAGAGTGTGTGTGTGTGAACAGAACATGCTTTCAGGGCAGGAGCCACCGTGTCGCCATCATCACCAGTCTGAGCAAACAGGAAGCAAGCAACCCACGATCCACCCACACACACACCCATCCCCATCCGCCGTCAGCGTCTCTCACCTTGAACAACAAAAACCGAATAATTGCACGACATCGTCAGGGACATTTGATTTCGTGCTGTCGCAAACTGTTGTGACTGCGTTGGGGCAATATGGAGGCGGTCGTGACTCGGGTGTGGGATGATGTGGGTCGTCCCATCAACGCCAGCAAGCGCATCCAGGTGTGTGTGTCTGTGTGTCTCTGTGTGTGTGTGTGTGTGTGTGTGTGTGTCTGTGTGTCTGTGTGTGTGTGTGTGTGTCTGTGTGTGTGTCTGTGTGTGTGTCTGTGTCTGTGTGTGCGTCTGTGTGTGTGTGTGTGTGTGTGTGTCTGTGTGTGTGTGTGTCTGTGTCTGTGTGTCTGTCTGTGAGTGAGTCCACTTTGTGTGTGTGTGCGTGTCTATGAGCGAGTCCACTTCGTGTGTGGTCTGTCTGCTTCTTGTCACGTCGTTCATTCCACTTGTTCCAACTGTTTTTGTTTCATTCGCAGTACACGGCTGTTGCAAGCGCACCGCAGTGTCTGGCTGTGGCATCCAACTCGGGATCGCTCTACTGCTTTGACAGATCGTCCACAGCTCACAAACTCGCAGCAGTGCTCAACATTGAGGTGAGAACATCACTCCACTTCGCGCGGCCAGTGACCCTCGCACCTCACATACTCACACTCACGCACACACGCACCTCACATACTCACACTCACGCGCACACGCACCTCACATACTCACACTCACGCGCACACGCACCTCACATACTCACACTCACGCGCACACGCACCTCACATACTCACACTCACGCGCACACGCACCTCACATACTCACACTCACGCGCACACGCACCTCACATACTCACACTCACGCACACACGCACCTCACATACTCACACTCACGCACACACGCACCTCACATACTCACACTCACACACGCACACACATGCACACGCACACACACGCACACACACGCTCACCTGCGCACTTGCTTCTTGAACGACAATTGGCAGCAAGGGCATATTACGGCCGTCAGCTTCTCTCCAGATGGAACTTATCTTGCAGCAGGCACAAAGTGAGTCACACACCCCCATCTGCGACATGTCTGGCTCGTTTGCACACAGCGTGACTTGTAACCACATGACTCACTCTTGTTGTTGTGTTGCACCAACGCTAACCGCTGCTCTCGCTCAAGATCCGGTCATGTCATTGTGTGGAGCATCGACTGGCACAATTCACCACTCCGTCCAAAGGTGCGGCATGTATCATGCTGCTAAGTGCAGCAGTAGTTGTGTTTGTGGTCGCGGTCATCATGTTCGCGTTTGTGTCTGGACCCCAATCCACGTCACACGTACACATCTGATTGCATCGTCTGCTGCAGAAAACGCGGGACACGGCTGGTGTGCACAAGGGCCACGCCATCACGAGCTTGTGGTGGGCGCCACATGCCGCCAAGCTGTTTGCTGGCGATGAGAACGGCGGCGTATCTGAGGTTGCACTCTCACGCCGCATGAAGGTCCAGACCACGATCATATCCACAGACGAACGCATCGTGCAGCTGGTGAGGGAAATGATTTTGTTTGCGAGTGTGGATGATGAATGCAGGCGCGTGTGTGAGTGTGTGGATGATGATGATGATGATGTGTGTGTGTGTGTGTGTGTGTGTGTGTGTGTGTGTGTGTGTGTGCAAGAACAGCAAGAGTGGTGTTCTTGTGTTCTTGACCGTGCTCAACCACCTACTCTCACCTTTCCAACCATTGACCATCCCCCTATCAAACACTCACATGCACACACATACTTACATGCACACACGCACACAATCGCACTCATGCATACACACGTACACACGGCATAAGTCTGGCAATCGGCACGTGCTCGTCATCTCCACGACCACACGCGTCCTCATCTACACATTTGCAACGTGAGGGAGAAGGAACTTGCTGGTGGCGGTGTCGCGCGGTGTCGTGATGGTCGTGATGGTGGTGATGGTTGTGGTTGTGGTTGTGGTTGTGGTTGTGCTGTCGTGTCACTGACACAAAACGCCAGGCGGTACTCGCACAGGCAGGGGCGATCATTGTGATCATGCGCGCAAACAAGTACACACTCACCCATTCACTGCATTCATACACTCAGCAATTCACCCTTTCACTCACATTCGCTCACACTCACACGTACTCACGCACTCATACACACACACGCACTCACACACTCACACACTCATACACACACATACACATTCGCCTCCGCCTCTCGCGTGCTGTCGACAGGAGGGCGGCGGGACAGCTCGGGTCAAAGCTGAGGGATGGCCTCTTTGGCGCAGCCGTCGCTGAGGTGACAATGATGGTGGTGGTGGTGGTGGTGGTGGTGGTGGTGGTGGTGGTGGTGGTGGTAATGCGTGGGAATGCGTGGTGGGTCACCCTGCGTACTCGCTCGCTTTCCGTCCCTCACTTATTCTCTCAACCACGCGCACACTTCACACGCCTTTACACAACACGTGCATGCATCACATACGCGTGCGTGTGCGTGTGCGTGTGTGTGTGCAGCCGTTAGTGGAGGGAACTGCGTCGTCGCTGCTGTTCTCCGCCCGGCCAGGATCGCGTCTCTGGGAGGTGATGATGATGATGATGATGATGATGATGATGATGACGATGATGATGATGATGATGATGATGATGATGATGATGATGATGATGATGATGATGATGATGATGATGATGAGCCACCGTGATGGTGGTGCTTGTGACCAGGAGCAGACCTGAATGTTGTCGTGTTACTTGCTTGAGCAGATGCCACTACCAACAAACGTTGGCACCATTGCAACTCACGCATTCTTCACACCGACCATCAACCATGCCCACCGCCATCAGGCGACGACCGACGGCACTGTCCTGGCGACAATCAAGTTCAAGGACATGCTCAAGGGCTCATCGTCACAGCCGGTAACGCAACACACGCATGCAATGTTGACACAAATACACACACATGAGCACACATACACATATTTACACATGAACGCACACAAAACTGAACCTGCATGCACATGCGTGCACACATCAACACACATCAACACGCACTCACACATGCACACAGCAAGGCGTTCATATGTGTGCGTTCTCTCGCCTCTTACCACCCCGTTTTCAATGCCTCCTGCTCGCCCCTAACTTCCGACATGCGTGCAGTGGAGCGTGGACCCCGCGCACTCGTTTCCGTCGTGCCTGCAAGCAAAACCGCTCTCGCTCGCTTTTCGCACCGTGCACACGCTGCACCATCCGTCCAACGTCACTGCCGCTTCCACGACAGCAGCACACGCAAATCCCTCCCGCCCGCGCGACGACGGCTACCAACACCAACACCAACAGCATCCAGATCAACACCAACAGCAACAGCAGGATCAGAAGAAGGACTTGGTGCTTGCATGGGGCGGGGCAAATGCAGTCCTCCTTCTTGATCCAAATGGACCTGCCGTTCCATTTTGGTCGACGGCATTTGGCGACATCATCGACGTTGCGCTTGCAAACAACAACACTCTCTCCATCCTCAGTGAGTTCTGTGTGTGTGTGTGTGTGTGTGTGTGTGTGTGTGTGTGTGTGTGTGTGTGTGTGTGATGTCGTTGGTGGGCCTCGTGATGTGTGTACTTTGTTGACGCTTGCACCCACGTTGCCCAACCACCCATGCTGCTGCATTTTACTGCCGAATGCCTGCAGGCATGACAAAGGACCACGCCCCCCTGGTTGTGGACGTGCTGTTTGCGCCGCCAGAAGTGGCAGCACGCGCTGCATTTGATGCGGGCGCTCTCGACATCACGGGAAAGGTGTGTGTCTGTGTCTGTGTGTGTGTGTGTGTGTCTGTGTCTGTGTGTGTGTGTGTGTGTCTGTGTGTGTGTGTGTGTGTCTATGTCTGTGTGTGTGTGTGTGTCTGCGTGTGTGTCTGCGTGTGTGTCTGCGTGTGCAGACTGCCACCTCAGCCGCCCTGGTGCCGTTACGTGATGCTGCTTGGTGCACTGTGCTTGTTTTGCAGTCCCAATCCTCACCCCCTTCTGCCCGTTCTGTTCCCCTCTCCCCCCACACCTGTCTTCTTTGCAGCTCCTGGCACGCGGGTGGGCTCGGCCCTCACCATCATCGCCACCGTCACCGTGGTCACCGCCACCGCTTCGTCGGCTGTTTGATGTCGATGACATATCCGCTGTTCGTCGCAGCGCCGATCCCAGCGATGACCAGGTGTGGCCTGCTCTCTTCGTGACTGTGTGCGTGTGTGTGTATGTGTGTGTGTGTGTGCGTGCGTGGTGTGTGTGTGTGTGTGCGTGTGAATGTGTGTGTGTGTGTGTTCCTTGCCCTCTTTGTGGTTTTTTTTAATCCCCACTGACACCTTTTCATCTGTGTTGCATTGTCGCTTCCCAAGGTCGTGATTGCGCTGAACGCATACGCGACGGCGCTCATGGCTCAGAACAGCGAACAACAACAACAACAACAACAACAACAACAACAACAACGACACCAATCGCAGCCCACAGCTGCCGACCAAAGACCAGCTCAACCAGAGAGTCGTGATGAAGGTGCTGGTGGTGGTACTCGCGATGAGCAGCACGTGGATGCAGCAGTGAATGCGACACCCGACACAACAGCACCTGTCATCGATGACGCGTTAGAACCTGCTGATCATGGTGATGGTGGTGATAGTGGTGGTGGTGGTGGTGATGATGATGATGCATCTGAGAAGGCGCGCAATGCTGTGCAGCCACATGACACCACGACCACGATCGCATCTGTTACCAGTGATGGTGGTGGTGGCAAGCACGAGGCGACGCAATCCACAGCAGAAGCAACAGCTGGTGTTCCTGCTGCTGCTACCACAGCGACAGCAGCACCCACTGCTGAAGGCAGTGCGATGGCGCAAGTGGCGAGTGGTGGTGTGGGCGCGGGTGAGACGGAGACACTTGTGGCGGTGAAGGGAGAGGGGAAGAAGGGAAAGAAGAAGAAAGACAAGAAGGACAAGAAGGACAAGACGAAGAAGAACAAGAAGAAGGAGAAGAAAGGAAAGAAGGATATGGAGGGGGCTCAGGAGGAGGAAGAGGAGCAGCAGCGAGGGAAGACCAGCAAGGAAGAGGAAAGCGGGGAGGAGCACAAGACGCAGCAGGACGACGAAGAGAAAAGTCACGCCGAGCAGAAGATGTCGACACAAGGAGATGAGCGTTCGATGGTGGAGGCTGATGGCGTGACAGAAGGTGGTGGGGACAAGACAACAGCAACAAAGATAGCAGAAGAGGGTGAAGGTGCAACTGTCGCTGCCGATGGTGGTGATGCTGATGCCCATCGTGATGGTGGTGGTCACAAGGGGAAGAAAGGCAAGAAAGACAATCAGGAGGGGAAGCGCAAGAAGGCCAAGAAGAAGGAGAAGCAAGGGAAGCAGGAGCAACAGAAGGGCGAGGTGGCTGGTGGTGTGGAGCAGACTGGCACACAGGGAGCAGAGCACGAACGAGGCGTGACAGCGGGCGCAACTGTGCAGGTTATGACGAACAAACCAGCACCACCAGCACACGTTGGCAAGGAGGGCGGTGCGGCCGCGTCCAGCGATGTGGAGGTGATGGCACGCCAGGAGGAGCGAGAGGAGAACAAGAAGGAGGAGGAGGAGGAGGCGAAAGACAAGGGACGTGAGAAGGTGGTGCAACAACAGGAGCAACAACAACCAAAGCAACAGCAACAACAGGAGCAACAGGAGTCGAGGAAGACAAACAAGAAGAAGAGCAAGAGGGACAAGAAGAAGGCAAAGAAGAAGAAGGCAAAGGAGCAAGCGCACCAGGAGAGCAAGGAGGAGAAGAGGGATGAGCAACAAGGCATCCCACGTCAACTCGACCACGCGGAAGAACGCGAGAAGCGCGGACACGAGGAATCGGCTCCTGTTGCCACGACAGCAACAGAAGCAGAGGCAACCACGCCCAGTAAACCTGAACAGCAACAACAGCAGCAGCAGCAGCAGCAAGTGGGAGTGGAACTCAGAGAGGAAGCGGCAACGACTGGCACGGCAGACACTGCACCGGCTGTTCCAGATGGCGGTGAGCACGCGCCCGTCAAACCATCAGAGGCGCCAGCGGCAACCGAGGCGGTGGCGAACGATGACGTGGAAGGGGAGGGACCAAGCAGCGACGACACGCAGCAGATTGGCAGCGTTGCTGAGCAGGAGGAGGCGGTCGTGTCGCAAGGAGCAACTGCTGGCACTGCTGGCACTGCTGACACTGCTGACGCGCAACCTCCATCCCCCCTGGCTCCTCGTGCTGTCATCGACGAGGAAGACACGTCCATGGTGGTGATGATGACCGAGACAGTGACAGCAACAATGACAACAACAGCAGCAGCAGCAGTGGGCGTGGTGGACACTGCGACTGATGTAAGTGGTGCTGTCATCTTTGAGCTCGAAGAAGAGGTGGAAGTGGCGATGAACACGACTGCTGTGATGGACGACAGTGCTGACGGTACCAGCACACTTGGCGCCACGACCACGAACACGACGAATTCGAGTATGGTGACGAGCAATCATACGCATGCGATTGAGACAGCGACAGCAGCAACAACGACGACACCAGAAGCAGCACGCGCTCATGAGACAGCTGCGGTTGTGACTGAACCAGCACAAGCTGTGGGTGCTGATGCCCACGAAGCCGAACCATCACAAGACACGGAGGGAGCAATGGAGATGCCTGAAGTGCA
>NW_004754897.1:320483-335483 GCF_000188695.1 Salpingoeca rosetta | reverse complement strand
GCATGGACGACGCTTTTGACAGGCTCGACAACGCAGAGACACAGCGCCTCCTGCACACGTTTGTGGATGTGTTCACGGCCGCTGTGCCGGCCTGCGGTAGCGATGGCGACCAGGATGGCGATGGTGCAAACACCTTGTCCGCTGCTGGTGCTGGTGCGACGCGTGCAAACGGCAGCGAAGAAGCGGTTGGTGACATCGGCGACATGCCTGCAGGCACCGCGGCTGCACCCGCATTTGGCGAGGATGAGGACGCAGAATCGTCAGTGCCGTTGCGGCAACGACTGATGGCGCTGCTGAAACAAAAACGCTCAGCGTTTGCATATGTTCAGCAGCTCATGACACTCGCTGTCGTGTCGGATGTGGTGCTCTCACCTTCGCCTTCCTCATCGTCAGCGTCATCTTCAGCATCGTCGTCGACCTTGCCTTCTTCGTCTATTTCTTCCAAGCACCCGTCCACATCATCAGCGACAACAGCACCACATCACCGCGACAGCAACTACACCAGCAACCACAACGCCAACGATAACAACGTCAACAACAACAGCGGTGACCCCATGCGTTGCATGCAGGCATTTCTGCGCGGATACGGCGATTTGGTGGACATGGAGACGGTTGCCGTGCATTTGAACAGGCGCCACTGGCGGCCATGCATCCACAGCCTGACGAATTTCATTTCGGACGCGAGCGAGCAGCGTGACGCCCTTGACCGCGTGGTCAAACAGATGCTGGACGACCAGGTCATCCCCGCCGCACGTGCCATGCTGGCGCAGGTGTCCACCCCAATCCTCCTCGAATTCCTCAAAGACCTGTGCGCCATTGACGTCCGGCGGTTTGTTCCGCTCTGCGTCGAGTCGTACCCGCGCATTCTGCCGCACAACGTCGAGGAGGCCCTCACCGCCAGTATTGATGACTCGCTCGCCCTCACGCGCACGTGGTACCGCTACCTGTCGTGCATTGTACAGGCGCCCGCCTTTGAAAACGCCATGACACGCGAGCGGCGCACGCTGCGAGAGTACCTCAACCTCTCTCTCGCCCTGTACTGTACCGACGAGGACAACAACAACAGCGCTGGACATGATGATGCTGCTGGGAACCGTGATGGTGATGCGAGTGTCGGTGATGCGAGTGAGCACGGCCAAAGCAGCAGCAGCAGCAGCAGCGGTGGCGCTGGCAGCGACAGCGTTGAGTGTGCTGGCGGCGCTCGTGTCCGCGAGTCCAATGCGTTCTGCTCGCACGTGATGGATTTCGACACAATGACGATGCGTGACCTGTCACAAGACGAAGAGGGCGTTGAGAGCAGCAGCGATCAGGGCGGTGATGGTGTCCGGGGCGGTGGCAGTGGTGATGGCTGCAAGTCCTCAACGCATGACTGGGATCGCACCAACAGCATCAGCAGGGAAGGTGGTAGCGATGTGCTGTTGCACGATGATGATGACGACGATGATGGTGGTGAAACTCAAACCAACAACAAGAAGCATGCGAGCTTGGAAGAGCTCGTGGCCATGTTTCCAGGTGAGTTGTCGCCTGAGCAGCGCGCGGCGTTGTTGCCTGCAAGCACCCCTGTCACCGCCGTGCTGTCACCGCGTGTGTGGCGCATCGTGAAACAGCAGTCATTCCTCGCGGCCGCGGGCTTTGACTTTGTCCGGGACCTGCTGTTGTGGTGCGGGTGTTGGGATGAGGCTCTACAGCTCACCCGTGACGATGACCCCACGCACGTGCGTGTGTTGCTGGCGCTGCAGCAGCAAAAGCGCGTTGTGCAGTGGCTTCGTCGTGGTGGCGACCTCGCACAGCTGTGGACGGAGTGGTGCTGCCTTCCGCCCCGCGCACGCTGGCCGGTGGAGGTGTTGTGCGCCCTCGTCGCGCGCGAGCGCGGTGTTGTTACTGCGCTCGAGATGCTGCTCGCTCTCCTGTCCTTCACAGAGCAGGCAGTACATGATGGCAGTGATGGCACTGCAGACGAAAGTGCCACTGCCGCAACAGCTACAGCCACTGAAACCAACACGCAAAACGGTGAGCCCGCTGCCACCTCGACATCGTTCGCATCATCACCATCACCATCATCGACAGCGGCAACGCTGGTGTCGTCATCAACGCCACCACCGTCCGGGTCTGCCCGCAATCGCTGTGATAGCGACATCCACCAACTGATTGGCGCCCGGTGTCGAGGTGCGTGGCGGCAGCAGATTCGCCATGAAGTGAGCGCGGCTGCGCCGGCACTGCTGACGCGTTGGCTGGCGGGACGCGACAAACTGCAGCGCGTGTTGGCGACGCAGCACATGGTGGCGACCGCTGTTGATGGACATCTTTGGACGCGCACCGCCGCCGTGATGCCGGCCCCACTCCAGCACCTCCTCAACCAGCAGCTGCTGCCACCGTCGTCGTCGTCGTCGTCATCGTCGTTATCGCCATCGCCAGCATCGTCGTCATTGCCATCGGCTGCACACGCGGGCATCGGCGGCGGTGCCAGTGGTAGCGGAGGTGGCGCGCGTGTTCGGGATGCGAGAACGGCACGACTGGTGCGCCGCCTTGGCCGTGAGCTTAACGCCGTGTCCAGCAGCACAACGCCACCGCCGTTCGGGCCGAGACTGGAATACCCGCTGCTGCACTGGGGTGTCAGCGTGCCTGCAAGCAAGATGGTCCCCGATGGCAACCCTTCATCCACCGTGTACGAGCAAGGCGTGCTGCTATCCCGCAACGGCGATGTTATTCCCAAAGTCATCCTCCCGCCGCAGGACACGTTGTAGCTTTGTGTGTGTGTGTGTGTGTGTCTGTGTCTGTGTCTGTGTCTGTGTGTGTGTGTGTCTGTGTCTGTGTGTGTGTCTGTGTGTCTGTGTGTCTGTGTGTCTGTGTGTGTGTGTGTGTGTGTGTATGTGTGGAGAGGCTTTGCCGGTACCTTAGAATCGTTGTTGCATTAGCAGTCCAAGTCATGTCACATCATTTTCACATCAATCCTGTAGAGCGTGTTCATGTGTGAGATGTGACAATGTGTGACATAGTAGACATCCTCCCATACCACGCCAGACGCAACACAAAATCACCAGGGCATGTCATACGCCCGAGTCAGTATTGCAACCATCTTGCAGCCCGCGACTACCAACCACTATGGCCGACGACAACGAGCAACGGCTCACGGATGGCGTGTCCGTGGACGCGATCAAGGCCTTCCTTGCAGACCTGAAGCGCCAGTTCCCCGACACGCACAATGAGATGACGACGGCGGATGCCTGCAAGCAGCTTGTGGTTCCCCGAACACACGGCGCCAGCTGCGCCTACGTTGATCTGTTGCGAAAGCAGTCGCCTGAAAGTGTCGGCAAGGCCACCGTGTTTGTGTCGCACGCATGGCGGTACAAGATCGCAGACGTGCTCAATGTCTTGCTCGAGTTTGCAGAGGAGCAAGCAACGAAGGACGACAGCAAGCCGGTGTTCTTCTGGTTTGACCTCTTCATGAACAACCAAAACGCCAACGTCACGGCCAACCTCCCACAAGAGTGGTGTGTGTGTGTGTGTGTGTGTGTGTGTGTGTGTGTGTGTGTGTGTGTGTGTGTGTGTGTGTGTGTGTGTGTGTGTGTGTGTGTGTGTGTGTGTGTGTGTGTTGTGTGTGTGTGTGTGTGTTTGTGTGTGTGTGTGTGTGTGTGTGTGTCTGTGGATGTGTGCAACTGTGTGTGCTTGGTACCTCTGCACCTCCCCATTTCTTGGACACACCCACCCCTTACACGCTGCCTCTCCCACCTCCCTCCACACCACAACACCCTCCCCCACCACACCCGCAGGTGGAGCACGACGTTCAAGGAGTCGATTGCCAACATTGGACGCGTGCTGCTGGTGCTCATGCCGTGGCAAGACCCTGTTCCCTTGACACGCGCGTGGTGTTTGTGGGAGATCTTCTGTGGCATCAGCAACGAGGGCACTGAGGTCGACATCCGTCTGCCCAACAGCGAGCAACAGGCACTGGAAGGCGCCATCTGTGAGAACTACAAAGCTGTCACTGACACGCTAGTGCGCGTGCAAGCGGAGCGAGCAGAAGCATTCAACCCACACGACAAGGACATGATCTTCAATGCGATTGAGTCATGGGCTGGCGGCTTTGGCGCAGTCAACCAGGCCGTCAAGGACCAGCTGCGCGCGTGGTGCTTGGACAACGCGGAGGCTGCGGTGGAGGGCATGCAGGCGCGAGGTGAAGATGACACAGAGGTGTTCGCGGCGCTGTGCAGCCAAGTTGGACTGGTGCTGCGAGAGTTCGGTGAGCACAACAAGGCCAGAGAGTACTTTGAGAAGGCAAAGGCAATCTACGTGGAGACGCTGGGGGAGAAGCACCCGAGCACGGCCGACGCGTACATCAACCTCGGCCTCACCTACGACGACAAGGGTGACTTTGACCAGGCAATAGACTTGTACCAAAAGGCGAAGCAGATCCAGGCAGAGACGTTGGGAAACAACCATCCAGGCACGGCGGCAGTCTGCAGCAGCCTTGGCAACGCATACTACGCCAAGGGCAAGTACGACAAGGCAATCGCATACTACCAGGAGGACCTTGCCATCACGTCGGAAGCGCTGGGAGAGAAACACCCGAGCGCAGCGCAGACCTACAGTAACATCGGCAACGTGTATTACGCACAGGGCGAATATGACAGCGCGATCAAGCAATACGAGAAGGCGATGGAAATCAACTTAGAGGCGCTGGGAGAGAAGCATCCGGGCACAGCCAACACCCACAACAACATCGGCAACGTGTACTTTGGCAAGGGGGAGTACGACAGGGCAATTGAGCATTTCGAGAAGGCGAGGAAGGTGTACGTGGAGACGTTGGGAGAGAAGCATCCGACCACAGCCATTGCATACAAGGGTATCGGGAATGCACTCTCCAGCAAGGGCGAGCATGACACGGCGATTGAGTACTACGCAGCAGCGAAAGCGATTCGGTTGGAAACGCTGGGTCCAACGCACCCGGATACTGCCGAGTCGTTCAGCGATTTCGGCAACGCCCACAGCGAGATTGGCGAGTACGGGGTGGCCATTGACCACCTGGAGGCAGCAAAGGAGATTCACCTGCAGACGCTGGGCGAGGAGCACCCAACCACCGCATACACCTTCAACAACCTCGCCGCCGCATATGATGACATGGGCGAGTACAGTAAGGCCATGAAGTACTACGAGAGGGCAAGGGCGATCAAGGCGGCGGTGCTGGGGGAGAAGCACTCCAGCATGGCAAGCACGTGTACGGGTCTGGGCAACTTATACAGCAAGATGGGCAAGCATGCCGAGGCGATTCAGTGCTTCGAGAAGGCGAAGGAGATCCAGGTAGCGACTTTGGGGGAGGTGCATCCGACCACAGCCCTGACACTCGAGAGCATTGGCGCGGAGTTTGCGGAGCAAGGCCGCATGGACCGGGCCCGCGTGTTCTTTGAGCAAGCGCTTGATGCCTTCACGGCTACGCTTGGCCCAGACCATCCACACACGCGCGCGGCTGAAGAAGAACTGCGGCAGGCGAGAAGAGGAAACGGTGCGCATGACTGGGGCGAAGAAGATGAAGTGCGCCAGCACCGTGGGCTGCAGCAGCCTGCCCAGTCCATGGCTGGATGGCTGCAGAAGCGAAGGCGGTGGCGAGGATCCTTTCACGCTTGTTGGGTCTTCCTTGAGGCAGGCACCCACTTGGTGTACAGCAAAGGCCCAGAAGAGACGGCTCGGCAGCGACGCATACCGCTGTCAACCGTGCGCTCCGCTGAGCTGGCTCGCGACGGAAAGGACCTGCGTGTTGCCTGTCGCGGGCGAACCTTCGTGTTTCGCCAGCACGAGTGCTCAAACGCGGCGCTTACAGATTGGTGCTCTGCCATTCAGGCCGCACTCAGCTCCAACCCCAATCAGACTGTATAACCCGTGTGTGTGTGTTGTTCATGTGTGTGCATCTGTGCATTGTGTGTGTGTGTGTGTGTGTGTGTGTTGTGTGTGGCCAATCCTTTCCTCAACCTTAACAATCACGACATCAAACAAGAGCGCTCGTTTTGAAATGACGTCATCATGTCACATCTCAGAAACTCCCCTCAACTTTTGATCTTCACACTCCCGCCCATGTCCACATCCCACAGACCTGGAGACATGTCACAAGCCAGTCGTTCACAAGCGATGGAGGACGTATGTAGGAACGACGGCCCAACCTACAAGGCCTTGATGCCATACATGAAGTTGTATCGGCCCACGGACCTGCTGCTGGCTGATGTCGAGGATTTGGTGGCACCTTTGCCAGAGCGCCTGCAGAGGCTTGCGGCCAGCTTCTTCACGCGCCACGCAGGTGCAGGTCATGTGGGAGTGGCGGATGACGACGGCGATGAGTACATGCGCAGTGGCCCCACAACCGCGACAGAAGCAGATTCTGCGGAAGTCGTTTCACCCACGTCTACGCTCAAGGCCTGGGGAACACTCGACTTGTCTGGGCGCTACACATCCTCCCGTTTCCACATCGCGCAGCTGCCGCCGGTTTCTTCTCTGCCGGAGGACGTGCGAACCAAGTGGATTGACGACATCCCAGACAACAGCGTCATGTGCCTGAATCTGGCGTTCTGCAACCTCCGTGACGAAGACATCAAGCACGTCACATCGACAGTGCAGCTGCTGGCTGATCACAAGAAGATTTACGACCGCACGGGCCTGATTGTGGTGCTTCGAGGGTCTCGGTTCTACCGCAACTTCGCTGACCTCGAGAAGCTGCTGCAAGTGTGCGAGCTGGTGGACATCTGCCTCACGCCCATGGCTTCCGTCGACAACCGCGACAACAACTTTTTGGGCTTGTTCAAGCGCGGCTTGCTTCACAAGCTGCACTTTGTCGAAGGGCGCCACAACATCGACACAGCCGTGCATAACCTGTTTGGCTCAGACCCTGAGCCTGCCGGTGCCAACACCATCCTCGCCGACATATGCTCTGAGGTGGCTTTGGTGGCGGATGCTTACAACGCCTTCAACAACCCGCCACTGCATGAAAGGACGACGACGAGACTGTGGCAGAAGGACCTGCGCCAGAGGCTGATGGAGGTGCGCCGCAAGGCTGATGCGGTTCGCGCGCAAGAAGCAATGGTGCAGGTTCGCGTCCAAGTTGCCGCTGGAAGTGTTGGTGAGGAGACCCCTTCCCTCGGCTGTCACCACGCTGCTCTCATCTTCATTCTCGGCGCTGCAACGGGAGCGCTTGCAGCAGCTGCACTACTTCGCAGATGAGTCAAGCGTTGGCAGTGGTGTCTGTCTCATTGCCCTCTGTGTGCACGCAATACCTCATTCGCTCCGTCATGTCCTGATTCCTCTCTCTTTCGCGTTGTCGCAGAAGTTTGCTGTGCTCTCGCACCCGTGCGCATCTGCCTCGCTTGGCGCGTCTCATCTCTCTTTGCGTCATGGCTGCTGTTTTTGATCCGAAACAAGCGACCATAAACGACCACATGAAGCAATCGAACATGGGAGCATGCATGTACGGGGGAGCAGGGCATGCATGTATGGGGACACGCATGGACACTGCCGCAACATCATCAGAGAGGAGCCTTGCCACATCAACAAGACAAAAGCGAATGGGTAATGTAATCACAACTAGGAGCTATAAAGCAGAAGAAGAGGGAGGAGGTGCAGGAGGAGGAGAAAGTGCATATGCAAAGTAATGCGAGGCAGAAGCAGGAGCGATAACAATGAAAGGAAGAAAAGAGGTGTCAGACTTTCGAGTCCGAAAGCAACACGGGTTGGTGCAACAGGCCACCCGACCTCAAAGTTATTGAGGGCAGAGGGCGGAGGGGGAGAAGGGGAGGGGTTCAAGAGTGTGTTTACGACCAGACGTCTTGTTGGAAGCGACGCTGCTGCGCCATTGTCTTGAGCTGCGTCTCCGCATCCTGCGTGCTCAGGTTTGTCTCCTGTGTGCAGGGCAACGTGTATGGGGTTGACATTGGTAAGCACAAGTCGATCAACGAGAGGTGGTGAAAAGAGAGAGTGTGTGTGTATGTGTGCTGTTTTTGTGTGCATGTGCATGTGCATGTGTGTGTGTGTGTTGCTGACAAGAGCATCATGCGTGTGCTGTTTGTGTGCTGTGTGTGCATATGCATGTGCATGTGTGTGTGTTGCTGACAAGAGCATCATGCGTGTGCTGTTTGTCGTGGTTCGTACCGCCTTGATAATCTCGACGAGGGCGCGGTGCACGTCACGGGCCATGTGTTTCGCATCGCTGTTCAAGACAACAAGTGACAACAGGAAAACACGGTGGTGGAGAGGTCGTGGTGAGGTTTGGTGAGCAGAAACAAACTCGCAAGACGCAGCGTCAGGCAAAATGCACGAAGTGCAAGCGAACGACACACACACACACACACACACACACACACACACACCCACACCCACACCCACACCCACACACACACAGTATCACATGGTGTGCGTTTGTATGCACGCCATCAACAGCAACAACACGCAACGCACCCGCAGACGTAAATGTGGGCACCGGCGTCAATCATCTTCCAGATGGTCTTGGCGTTGTTCTTCATCAGGTGCTGCACATACACCTTGTGTTGCTGTTGGATGGTGGGTATGTGTGTGTGGAGGAATCGTTTGGGTGATGCGTGAGAACGAGGGAGGGAGGGTCGGCACACAGGTCAGACAAAGGCCAGGCACATGCGCATACGCACACAACAACAGCAACAGCAACAACAACAGCAGCAACAACCACAACATCCCTGCAGCAACTGACCTGGTCACGGGAGAATGCCGAGTGGAGTTCGGACAGGACGCCCGATTCCAAAAACTCCTCCAGCTCCTCCCTGTACATGTAGTGCTTGTGCTCGTGCTGGCAGCCAAAGAACAGCAGCGCATCGCCAAGCGTCTTCCCCTTGGCCTTGAGGGCCTCTCGCTCCTGCAGAAACCCGCGGAAGGGCGCAACGCCCGTGCCGGGGCCAATCATGATGATCGGGATGCGGGATTTGGACGGCAGCCTGTGGTTAGGAATAGGAAAGGGGGGGGGGGCGGTATATGTTGACGGTTTTGGGAAGGTGAGAGGAAGGAAGGGGAGACGTTGGTGTAAGTTTGGGTCACGCGCGCTGCATGCACGACGGTGAGGGCGACAGGTTGTACACACACACACACACACACACGCACGCACCTGAAGGTTGATCGCCTGACAAAGACGGGGACCTTCTCATCAATGAGGTTGACATGACAGCACCTTGGCTGGAGCCGCGGCAGGAGCTCAATGAGGTGGTCGGCGGGGACGTCGACAGACTTGAAGCCTGCACACAGCAATTCGGGAACAAACCAAACGGTGAGCTGAGCGACACGATGGCAAAAGCGACAACAGAAGTATGCTGGGTAAGGGATCCGGCGGAAGAGAGTAGGGAAGGAAGCAAATGGAAGGAATGAAAGGGACGGGCAGCGTGACGAGGAAGCACGATGACACACATAACGGAGCCATCACAACGAGCACCGTCACTGCAACCAAAGTGTAGCTGGGCTGATTGTGCCCACTGCACAGCTCACAGCTCACTGTGATGTGAGCAACAGTGGACACTGAAAGAGCCGAGCCAAGAAGAAAACAACAACGCGTGTTGGTTTGCGCAACACTATGACCCCCAAGGAAACTGCACATGTACACAGCAGCGGGGGAATAGGGAGCTGTTGCGACAAAGGATGGAGAGGGGGAGGCAAGTGGGGCAAGCGGAGAAGCAGGGCAAGCGGAGAAGCGACACAACAGCACAAACAAGATACACAAGACGGCGAGTGCGGGCGTACAAGTGTACGGACGTGCGAGTCTATCGACTTAACCTTCATCATCACCATCCACGCAGTCGTGCCAACACATACAATACCACCCACACTACCACAGTTGCCAAGCAAGCAAAAGAGCTGTTGCGGTGGTGGTTGCTGTTCTCTGTCGATTCACCTCGAGGACGGTGCGGAGGTCGTCGTGGATGTACTTGACAAACTCTTGTCGGCCCTCCTTCGTCACCAGGTGGTGCAGTCGGCTCTTCTCCTCCTCATCCTGCGCATACTGCACAAGCTCCTGGATGATGTTGTGCCCGGGCAGCGCGCAGATGTCCACGTAGTGGGTTAGCGCCGTGCGGAATGTGCACGCGCATGGGAACGGCGTCTGCTTCTTTGCGTACTCGTCCGTGGCCTTGAGGTACAGCAGCTCGTCAAGCTCAATGCCGAGGCGCGCAGCCAACGCCTCCACCAGCGACGGGTTGTTCTTCGGATACACCGCCACGTGGTCGCCAGCCGTGTACCTGCGCAAATGAAGGGGAGGGGGAGGTTAGATGGGTTGGAGTTGGTGAGACACAGGCGTGTACGTGTGCACAAATGCGCATGTGCACACACAAGTGCACACACACACACAAACACACACAAGCATGCGCGCGCACACACAGACACAGACACACAGACACAGACACACACAAGCATACGCACACACACAAGCATACGCACACACACAAGCATACGCACACACACACACAAGCTCTCACTTACTTGAGGGAGGAGCCCGCAATGTCGAGTTCGATGTGGAGGCAGGAGCGGTCGTCATCGTCGTACAGTTCCCGACGCTCGCGCACCTGCGCAACAAAGGGGTTCTTCTGCGTAAAGGGGCGCTTCTGCTTGGTAAATGACCCAAAAAAGTGTGGCTCGCCCGTGAAGATTTTGTCCTTGTTGATGAGGTCGGGCCTGAGCTCGTACTGGCGGAAGCTAATCTCGCTGTCTGTCGGGTCCTTGCCAAAGAGGGCGCACACCTCGGGCCACAGCTGCTCCTTCCAGTTGACAAAGTCTTCCTCCATGTTGGCGTCGTCGTCGCCGAGGCCAAGGTCAGTGATGCGCTGCCCGCCGAGCTTGTCCAGCATCTTGTCCACAAACATGCCCATGGCGTTGAAGTGGTCGTACGTCTTGTTGCCCAGCCCAAACACGCCAAACTTGAGGCCCGTCAGGTCAAAGTCGTCGCCGCTCTCCTCCTTGTCCTTGAGGAAGTTGTAAAACTCCAGCGCGTTGTCCGTGGGCTCGCCCTCGCCGTACGTGGCCACGCAAAAGAGGAGCACCGTGTTCTCCTGCTCCTTGGCCACGGTCTGCAGGCACTCCATGTCGTAGTCCTGGATGTCCGCCACCAGCGGGGTGATGCCAAACCGCTTGGCCTCGCGCGCCAGCCGCAGCGAGAAGTCCTCCGCGGTGCCCGTCTGCGAGCCATAGAAGATGGCCACCTGCGCCCCCGTGGCCTTGAGCTTGGCCAGGAAGTCGCTGTCGTCGATGCCGCTCGGGCTCTGTGGGATGCCCACGCTCATGGCACCGCCGCCGCTGCCGTTGGCTGCGCCGGAAGGGCCACCCATGGTCACGGTCGAGGCACGCTTGCTGTGCTGCGCGTCTTCGCTCAGGAACTTGGTGTACACAAAGTACGCGACGGCCACAGCCGCGCCCGCTAGCACGGCCATGTCAAGGCTATCCAGCTCCATGGCTCTTGTTGCTGCGTGCATCGTGAACGTGTGAGTGTGAGCGAGTGTGCGTGTGTGTGTGTACGAGGGAGAGTGTAAGTGTGTGTGAGCGAGTGAGCGTGCGTGAGTGTGTGTGTGCGTGTGTCAGAGACGAGAGGCTTGTGTGCTTGTGTGAGAGTGATGTCGTCTGCGTGGAAAATGATGGCTGTGTCAGGGGACAGCAGCAGCAAAAACGTTGTGGTGCGGATGGGGCTTCTTGTGTTGCCACGATGCAACCTCCATTGTTGCACCAAACTGAACACGGACGAAACATGTGGTAACGCTCGCCTCTCACCTTGTGTGTGTGTGTGTGTGTGCGCGGTTGATGCTCGGCCGGGATGCTGATGAAGGGCGTCGTGTGTGTTGTGCAAGATGGAGAAAGGGGGTTCGAGGAGTGAGAGAGACAGAGAGAGAGACCAGGCGTTGTTGGGGGGGAGTGTGATGGCTGCTCGTTGTTGATTGGCGTTGTGGTGGTTGTGGTGGTGTGTGCTTGGACACGCAACGTTCCACGTGTGGGTGTGTGTGCTTCTTGAATGCGCTTTGTGTGCGGTGATGCAAGGTACGGGCCCAAGTGCACAAGTAGCCAAAAAACAATTTTAATTTTGCATCACGCCAAAACTGTGCAGTTTATGGTGTCGGTAACGCAAGGCGGAGATGGCTGCCCTCTTCTGCTGCTTGCATGCATCGTGGAACGCCTGAACGAGGTGGTGGTGGAGTTGGGAAGATACACACACACACACACACACACGCACACGCACATGGCATGCAGGGAGCACTGGTGACATAAAGGGGTTGAACAAGAAGGGTCCAGGAAAGTGTTGCCTCCTGTAATGTAACGAAACGACGGCGGACGGAGAAAGAACTCAAGAAGGAAGGAAGACTCAGCGGAGGATTGGAGGAGATTGGGAGGTGGGGCAAGGTAAACGAACAAAAGGTGCACACACAAACACAGACACAGACACACACACACACACACACACACACACACACACACACTCAAACAGACACACACACACACTCAAACACACACAAACAATCGGACATGCAATGTTTCCCTCAGTGAACCAGCGCTCACGCCATGCCGCCATAGACAGAGCTGTCACAGTCTGGGTTCAAGAGCGGGCAGTAGCGGCAAAAGTCCTGGACACACATGTGCTTGCGCTCGTTGTACACCTGGTCCACACAGCACTCGATAAAGCCGGAGAATGCCGGATACAGCCTGTTGCCGCAGCAGGCAACGTTCAGCTCCGTGTTCACGTAGTCAGTGCCACAGCACACGTGGTTGTCCCGCTCCGTGTAGACGGCATATGAGCCGCTGTTCGAGTTACCGCAGCACACCTGCGTCGTCGTGTTGTACGTCTGGTCACCGCAGCACGCAGCTGTGGCCGTGTCGGTCACAGCCACGACCCCGCTACTGCAGCAGATGCTGGTGGTTGGATCGTAAATCTCAGAGCCGGTCGGCGTCTCGCAGCAAGCCAGCGTCTCGTTGAACGGATCATAGGTGCGGAACGCTGTGCGGCAGCACAGGCGGGCAGTGCCAGCCGCCGGCGAAGCCAAAACGTTGCCGGCACAGCACTGCTGCGAGGTTGTGTTGTACAGCTGGTTTTCGCCAGTCACCAGGTTGTGGCAGCAAGCAAACTCTTGGTCAAACGTGGAGAGCGTCGTGCCGTCCGCACAGCACACGCTGACGAGGGAGTCGTACGTCTGCACGCCGCGGCAGCAGCGCACCGGATCAAAGGGCGACTCGGGGACAATCGGGTTGCCGCCACAGCACTGGTCATCCGGCACCCACTCCGTGCCGCAGCAGCGGTATGGCTCGGCGTTGGGCAGGTTCCGGTTGTGCACGACGCCGTTGCAGCAGGCTTGCTCCGGCGGGTAAAACACGGCGTTGCCGCACGGCAGCGCGCCGTTGGCCTCGTACAGGCGGTACGTACACTGCGCGTTCTGCGCGCTCGCCAGTCCCGACGAGATCAGCACCAGCGCCACCACCAGTCCAAGGCCATAAACGGCGGCAGCAGAACAAGACCCAACAAAACGCGCCATTGTCGTCGTCGTCGTCGTCGTCGTCGTCGTTGTTCTTGTACTCTTCTAGGCGTTCTGGCTCAAGTGTTGCCTTGAAAGAGAGGGAGGAAGGAAACAATGTGAGAGACTGAGAGCAATACAGTCAAGAAAGCGAGACAAGTCTTTTGTGTGAAGAGCTAAATGCGCCTCAACTCTGCGTGCGTGTGCGTGTGCTGTCGATCGGCTTGCTTGCTTACTTGCTTGTATTGGTTGCAGTGGCCACAAAATGGCTGCCAGGAAGGGGGTGTGGCACCATCGAAAATTGACGGAAATTGCCCCAGAAATTACATGCAGGCATTTTATGCTGTTCTTTACGAGTGGTGGTGGCAGTCGTTGTGCTGCTTGCGTGCAAACGCATGATGTGATGACACTCGCATCAAGCTCGCATCAAGCAGGCAAGGCAAGCACATTGATGGAGGAGGGGGAGGGGAAGTTGATGCAGGGGTAAGGACACTCAGTGCAAGCAGGAGTGCAGTTGTTGCTGCTGCTTTTTACTTGGTGGCCATGCGGGTGTATGTGCGCGAGACCTCTGCTGCCTCCACCACGTTTGGTCGAGCGCCACGCACACGCGCATCCCCAACCGGTACACCACGCCTGCACAATAAAATATGTGCACGTGAGCGTGCGTGAGCGTGCGTGAGCGTGCGTGAGCTGCGGCGGGAGAACCACGAGCCCCTGAAACACCGAAAGACAACATGCACCACAGCAAAGGCGAGGGCGAAAAGGCACTCATGCACTGCATGCATGCAAGCAAGCAAGCGCGTACAGTGGAGCGCTGGTCTTGTTGTTGACGATGAGCAGGGTGTTGTTTGCATCCAGAACTTCCTCGTTGACAGAAATGCCTGAAATGATTTGGAGTGCGAGGGGGCGGGGGAGTAGGGGAAGTAGGGGAAGTAGCACAAAAGAATACAGTGCAAAAGTGCAAAGGGAGTGAGTGAGTGCGCATGGGGAGTTGTGTGTGTGTGGCATTGCGTGCATCATGCACATCCCGTGTGGTGAAGAAGTCACCACATGTTCACACACACGCACACACGCACACACACACACACACACACACACAACCACACACACACACAACCACACACACAGAACACAACCACACACACAAAACAAAACGAAACAAAACAAAATGTGTGCTCGTCCTGCTCACCGTCGAGGTATTGCTTGAGAATGGTCCGAAGCTCCACGTTCTCCTCCTCCAACTGCGACACCTCCCGCTCAAACGCAAATCTGTCAAGCAGCACCTGCAGCAGTGGGAATTGGATACAGGAGGTTGACGGGTTGGTCGTGAGCGGGAGTGTGGGTATCAACGGTGAGCGGGGAGAAGAGAACACGACAAGGATGTCTTGCACGGTCACGGTACAACACACACGCTTGTACACGCCACGCCAATCACGTGTACGTACACCGACACATTCTGCGCACACAAGCACGCACATCATGCACACGCATGGCACCTTGTTGTATCGCTTCCAGAAGTGGTGGA